>NW_006420521.1:0-1196 GCF_000296735.1 Chrysochloris asiatica | reverse complement strand
GATGCCAATGAGGACTAAGGTGCACCTGACCCAAGCAATGATATTTTCAATTGCCTCATACACATGTGAAAGTTGGACAATGAATTAAGAAGACTGTAAAAGAAATGATGCATTTGAATTATGGTGTTTGAGAAGAATATTTAAAGTACTATGGACTGACAAAAGAACAAACAATTCTATCTTGGAAGAAATACAGTAATAATGCTCCTTAGAAGCAAAGATGGTGAAACCTCACCTCTTGTTCTTTGGATGTGTTGTCAGAAGGGATCAGTCCCTGCAGACAGAAATCTTGTTTGGTAAAGTGGAGGGTAAGTGACAAAGAGGAAGACACCCAATTAGATAGACTGACAGTGGCAGTAACAATAAACTCCATCATAACAACTGTTAGGCTGATGAAGAACCAGGCAGTGTTTTGTGCATAGGGTCACTGTGAGTTGGAACTGACTCCAAGGCACCTAACATCAACAAAATTATGATAATGACGCAGGGTATATTCCTTGGGATTAGTTTGGGTTTTGAGTCAATCTGTTTTGCACTATAAAAGAGATTAAACAAGCAAGCAATTCTCAGAGGGACCTACACGCACCAAGAAAGAAGAACTGCAAATGAAGTATATCCTTTGACCTTGGGGTCGATGACTATGAAGATCTCAAAGCCAGTATAAGATTGATGGAAAAATATAAGATTAGTATGTTTAATACCCAATATATTAAAGGTATCCTTCCAGTGGAATTATTCAAAATGGAAAGATGGATGTACACAAAAGAATTCTTATCATCCAAAATAGTAACTATGTGACTTATTGTATATCAAACATATCACAATAGAGCTATTAACAACAACAAAACCCCTCCAAACCTTGAATAAAGTTAAATCCTTTCACTTACAATTTATCAAAAATGAATTTTATCTTTATTAAATTATTTAAAAATAAGCAACCATGTATAACATTTATGGGTATGAAGAATAAGAAAAAAATACTTCATCTAAAATAACTGTGAAATAAGAGTAAAAGCTCTACATAAATGACTATGTGACAATAATTAAAACTTTGTAAGTAAACACACTAAATGGTAAAGAAGAAACTGAACAAAATATTTGTGATATATACCAAAGGGATGATAGCCTTAAAATATAAAGTAATTCAAATCATTAATAAAACACATTAATATAATCAGAGAAGATCTAACATAATG
>NW_006420520.1:0-2662 GCF_000296735.1 Chrysochloris asiatica | reverse complement strand
GAAATTGGTAGAATTCTTAAATTTCATCATCACTGGCTTTAGTTGTTGGTGTGTAAATTTGAATAATAATGGTATTAACTGGTCTTCCTTGTAGGTGTTTGGGTAGTATCCTGTCACAGACAGCATTATACTTCAAGATTGACCTTGAAATGTTCTTTTTGATGTTGACTGCCACTTTATTCCTCTGCATTTGTCATTCCTGGCATTGTCAACCATGAGGTTGTCAGTTTCAAAATGGCTGATACCCATCCATTTTAGCTCAGTAATGCCTAGGATATGGATGTTCATGCATTCCATTTCAGTTTTGACTATGTTCAATTTTCCTAGATTCATACTTCATACATTCCATGCTCTTATTATTAGAGGATTTTTTACTACTGTTTCTACTCAGTTTAAGTTGTGCCCCATAAGCAAATGAAGGTCTCTAAAACTTTACTCCATTTACATCATCACAGTCAACTCTACTTTTAGGAGGTAACTCTGCCCCAGTTATATTTTGAGTACCTTCCAACCTCAGGGGCTCATTTTTCAGCACTATATCTGATAGTATCCTGGTGCTCCTTGTCATATTTCAATATTAAATACTCTGGTGCTATCTGACAATGTTCCTCTGCTATTCATAGGGGATACATAATAGAATTGCCAATTGTGTTGCTTTGTTTCTCAGATCCCTCAATCAAAGGTGCTCAATCAAAATACTGGGAATCCTCCTCCTTGTCTTAGAAGAGGTCTTGAATTATGGAGTTTTCTAAGATGTGTCAGGTGAGTTTTCTGTTATTTTAGAAAGGCCAAGGAAAGAGAGTGGGTGGGGCAGGGGGTCAGTCTTCTCAGAGATCACCTGAGATATCAAGTGCTCTGCAGACCTTTCAATCCTCCTCCATTGACAAGCTTATACCCATAACACCAACAGTGTTCTTTCTCTGAAGACTCTTGGTAGAGCAAATGGTTAAGCACTTGTCTACTACTCAAAAGCTTGGCAGTTCAAACAGACCCAGAGATATCTCAGAAAACAGGTCTGTTGATGTGCTTCTGAAACTCTATGGAGCAGTTCCACTCTGCACACATGGGTCATTTTGAGCTGGAATCTACTCATCAGCAGTAGCGCAGCATAATCATTCTACACATGCTCAGTTAATTTGTTACCTAATGAGCCCTGGACATTCTCAAGGAATGAGATCTGGGGTATGTGTGATTCTTAAGTCCATTCATACCATTGTAACATATAAGTTCCCCCATTGTTGTTATTGTTGTTGCTGTTTTTAGGTGCTGTTGACCTATGCATAAAAGAATGAAACACTGCCCAGTCCTGTGCCATCCTCACAATCTTTGTTAAGCTTAAGCCCATTGCTGTTGCCACTGTGACAATCCATCTTGTTGGGAGTTTTCCTCTTCTTCGCTGAACCTCCACTTTACCTAGCATGATGTCCTTCTCCAGGGACGGTTGCCTCCTGACAATGTGTCCAAAGTATGAGAGATGAAGTTTCGCCATCCTGGCTTCCAAGAAACATTCTGGCTTGGGTTGCCAGAAGATTTCCAACACAAATTGATTTGTTCTTCTGGCAGTCCATGATACCTTCAATATTCTCCTCCAACACCATACCTCAAATACATCAATTCTTCTGTGGTCTTTCTTATTTACTGTCCAACTTTTGTATGCGTATGAAGCTATTGAAAATACTATGGCTTGGATGAGGTGCATCTTGGTCCTCAAATTGACCTTTTTGCTAAGTTCCCACATACCATGTATCAAGACATGGAGAGTAGGAACCTTAGTTCAGATGCAGATGCTGAGGCTCATTCATTAATCAGTGACCCTCTCAACATAACCATCTCACAGAGTCATTGTGGGAAGAAGATCATGGAGTCAGAATTTTTTGAAAGCAGATTTTCGCTATTTCCTACAAAATCTGCATTCAGGAAGAAGTGAAGACTGTATCCAGAAGCCAGAAACAATGTAACTACCTCCTCTGGGTTTCTAAATTCTGTTTGATATTGGAGAAGATTCCAAGATTTCATCAACACCAACCCAACACAACCACCTTTCCAGGAAACTTTTTGTTGTTGAGCATTGAGGATCCACCTGGGAGGAGGATTCTGGAACTTTCAAGTAAGCAAACTTAGAGTACACCTTTGACAAGCACTGTGATTCCAGATTTTGAAAACTGAGAGTGCAATAGAAAAAAAAGAGCTTTGGTAATGTAATGCTTATGAGTCAGGCTGATATCAAGGCCATTGGTTTGAAACTACCAACTGTTCTGTGGGAGAAAGATGAGGCTTTCTGCTCCTGTAAAGATTTACAGCCTTGGAAACCCTGTACAGAGTCGCTATGAGTCAGAACCGACTCTGTGCACACCACTACCACCAGTAGTACAAAAGGTAAATATATATATATTGGTGTCAAAAGAGATACCAATATACATTTTAAAAGCAAAGCAAGATGCAAAAAAAGTGAAAAGATAAACTATCAACTGGGAGAATACTTGGAAATGATATATCTAATAATCAAAAACTAATCTAAAACATCCACGACTTAATAACATAATGACAACTAATTCAATCATAAAATGGGCAGAGGACTTGAGCAGACATTTCAAGATGGCATTGAAGTGACCACCAAAGACATGCGAAGACCATTTGTCATCAGAGATGCAAATCAAAACTA
>NW_006420519.1:1993-2441 GCF_000296735.1 Chrysochloris asiatica | reverse complement strand
GTTTTCTATCTCATTTATTTCTGCTTTGATCTTTATTATTTCTTTTCTTTTGGTGACTGTGGATTCTCTATGTTGGTCTGTTTCTAATTGTTGTAGATGCCGTGTTAATGTGTTAATTTTAGCTCTTTCTTCTTTTTGGATGTGTGCATTTATTGCAATCAATTGTCCTCTCAGCACACCTTTCGCCATGTCTCAAAGATTTTGGTATGTTGTGTTTTTGTTCTCATTGATTTCGAGAAATATTGCAAATTCACGTTTGATTTCTTCTACTTCCCAGTTGCTTTCCAGCAGGGTGTTGTTCAGTTTCCATGTATGTGTCTTGATTTCCTTGATATTTCTATTGTTGATTTCTAATTTGATAGCATAGTGGTCTGAGAAGATGCTTTGTAGTATTTTGATATTTGTAAATTGATGGAGACTTGTTTTGTGGCCTAAAACATGGTCTATT
>NW_006420519.1:0-655 GCF_000296735.1 Chrysochloris asiatica | reverse complement strand
CCCTAATAATTAATTAAGTATGTGTTTTGGTAATTTTTTATGTTTTCTGATTACCTCCAGGAAGATGTGCTCAGAATGTGGTCTTCCCTTTTCACACTTCTTCTTGCTTAGCTCAGAGTAACTTTTTTGAGCCTCAGTTGGGCCTGGGCCTCAGCAGCAGGCTGTGTGGGCCTCGGGCAAGCGGGTTGGGCCTCTGGGGACCTGGACATCAGCAACCGGGCTGCAGGAGGGTTGGGCCTCGGGCAGGTGGTTTGGGTCTTGGGTGGGCAGGTTGGATCTCAGGGGCACTGGGCCTCAGCAACCTGGCTGCACGGAGGCTTGGGCCTTGGGGGCCCTGGACCTCGGTGATGGCGGGTATGCGATTTGCGCCTTGGTTGGGTCTGTGCCTTTGTGACCAGTCTGTGGGCAGGTTCTGGAACTGCATTTATGCTTAATGGTGTCTTCCAGGTGAGTCTCTTCATTTTTCTTTCTCTTTTCCCTGCCTTTTTTTTTTTTTTTTTTTAAGTTTTTTATTGTGGATTGAATGAAAGTTTACAGGGCACATCATCAGTTTCACATTCAACAATTTATATAACTTGTTCCATTACATTGATTATAATCCCCTCCATATACCATCAGTTAAAAGTATTTCTCTTTATCCACTTTAGCTTTTTTT
>NW_006420518.1:1355-2065 GCF_000296735.1 Chrysochloris asiatica | reverse complement strand
CCCTAGCCCAAACTCTAACCCAAAAGCCCTAACAGCCCTAGCCATAGCCCTAGGTTTAAATCCCTAAAAGCTCTCGCCTTAGCCGTAGCCTTAAGCCCTAACAACCCTAGACCTAGCCCTAAATCCCTAACAGCCCTAGCCCTAGCCCTAAAGCCCTAAAAGACCTAGCCCTAGCCCTATAGCCCTAACAGCCCTAGCCCTACCCCTAAAGCACTAATAGCCCTAGCCCTAGCCCTAAAGCCCTTTCCCTAATAACCTAGTCCAAGCCCTAGCCCTAAACGTAGCCCTAAAGTCCTAGCCCAGGACTTAACCCTAAAGCCCTAACAGCCCTTGACCAAGCCCTAGCCCTAAAGCCCTAACAGCTCTAGCCCTAACCCTAGCCCTAAAGCCCTATAAACCCTAGTCCTAATCGTAGCTCTAAAGCCCTATCAGCCCTAACCCTAGCCCAAAAGACCTAACAGCCCTAGCCATGGAGCTAAAGCCCTAAAAGCTCTAGCCCTAGCCCTAAAGCCCTAAAAGCTCTAGCCCTAGCCCTAGCCCTAAAGCTCTAACACCCTTAGCCCTAGCCCTAAAGCCCTTTCCTTAATGTCCTAGCCCAAGCCCTAGCCCTAAGGTAGCCCTAAACCCTTAGTCCTGGCCTTAACCCTAAAGCCCTTACAGCCCTAGCCCTAGACCTAAAGCCCTAACAGCCCTAGCCGTAGCCCTAAAGC
>NW_006420518.1:0-435 GCF_000296735.1 Chrysochloris asiatica | reverse complement strand
CAGCCCTAGCCCTAGCCCTAAAGCCCTTTCCCTAATGTCCTAGCACAAGCCCTAGCCCTAAACGCAGCCCTAAACCCTAAGTCCTGGCCTTAGCCCTAAAGCCCTTTCTCTAATGCCCTAGCCCAAACCCTAGCACTAAACATAGCCCTAAAATTCTAGCCCTGGCCTTAGGCCTAAAGCCCGAAGAGCCCTAACCCTAGTCCTAGCCCTAAAGCCCTAGCAGCTCTAGCACTAACCCTAGCCCTAAAGACCTATCAGCCCTACCCAAACACTAACCCTAGCCCTAAAGCCCTATATTCCCTAGCCCTAGCCCTAACCCTAGCCCTAAAGCTCCATCAGCCCTAGACTTAGCCCTAGCCCTAGCTCTAAAGCCCTATAAGCCCTAGCCCTAGGCGTAACCCTAGCCCTAAAGCCCTAACAGCCCTAGCCCTAGCC
>NW_006420517.1:2019-2618 GCF_000296735.1 Chrysochloris asiatica | reverse complement strand
CAATACAGATTTGTTTGTTCTTCTGGCAGCCAATGGCACTTTCAATATTCTCCTCCAACACCATAACTCAAATGCATCAATTCTTCTATGGTCTTCCTTATTAATTGTCTAACTTTCACATGCATATGAGGTTATTGAAAATACCATGGCTTGGGCCGGGTATACCTTAGTTCTCAAACTGACACCTTCGTTCTTGAATCTTTTAAGAGGTTTGTGTAGATGATTTGCCTAATACAATTATTTGTTTGATTTCTTCACTGCTACTTCCAGGAAAGTTGATTGTTGATCGGAGCAAAATGAAGTCTTTCACAGCTTTCAATCTTTTCTCCATTGATTAAGTTATTTATTGGTCCAGTGGCAAGGATTTGTTTTCGTTACGTGGAGGTACAATCCATACAGAAGCCTGTAGTCTTTTGATCTTCATCAGTAAATGTTTTAAGTCCTCTTCATTTTCAGCAAGCGAGGTTGTATCATCTGCATATCACAGGTTGTTAATGAGTCTCCCTCCAATCCTCATGCCACGTTCTTCTTCATATAACACAGCTTCTCGTATTATTTGCTCAGCATACAGGTTGAATAAGTATGGTGAAAGAATACAA
>NW_006420517.1:0-544 GCF_000296735.1 Chrysochloris asiatica | reverse complement strand
TTTTCAGATTCAAAATGGCCAATTCCAGTCCATTTCAGCTCACTAATGCCTAAGATATCAATGTTTATGCGTTCCATTTCATTTTTGACAGCTTCCAATTTTTCCAGATTCATACTTTGTACATTCCATGTTGCTATTTTCAATGGATGTTTACAGCTCTTTCTCTTCATTTTGAGTTGTGCCCCATCAGCAAATGAACGTCCAGCGGGCTTTTCTCCCACGTGCTTTCCTCCATTCACGTCATCATGGTCAACTCTACTTTGAGAAGGCATCTTTTCCCCAGTCGCATTTTGAGTGCCTTCCAACCTGAGGGGCTTATTTTCTGGCACTATATCTGACAGTGTTTCTCTGCTATTCGTAAGGTTTTCAGTGACTAAATATTTGGAAGTAATTCATCACTCTTTCTTCCTAGTCTGTCTTTGTCTGGAAGCTCATCTGAAACCTGTCTACCATAGGTGACCCTGCTGGTATTTAAAATACTGGTGGCATAGCTTTCAGAATCACAGCAACTCACGAGCTACCACAGTAAGACAAACTGACAGAC
>NW_006420516.1:3606-4200 GCF_000296735.1 Chrysochloris asiatica | reverse complement strand
GTCTCCTTATCTTTAAGTTTGGAGAGCTTGACTATGATATGTTTTGGTGATTTTCTTTTGGGGTCTGCTCTTCTTGGTGTTCATTCAACTTCCTGTATGTTAATTTTTTCACCTTTCAGTATGTTGGAGAAATTTCCTTCCAGTAGCTCTTCGACTATTTCCTCTGTGGACTAGTGTGTTTCTTCTTGCTCTGGAATGCCAATAATTCTTAAGTTATTCCTCTTCATGTTGTCTAACATGAATCTCAGACCTTCCTCCAAGTTTTTAATCTTTTTTTGTGTTTGTTCTTCTATCTTGGTGATATTGAGAGACTTGTCTTCAAGCTCACTGATTCTTCCTTCCATCTCATCTATTCTACTCCTCTGTCCTTTCAGAATGTTTTCTATTTTTGCCATTTTGTTTTTGATTGTTTGTCCATCTTTCTGTAGGCTTTGCATTGTTTCCAATGCTGTATCTATCTTGTTTGATTGTTCTTGTAGCACTTTCCTGATTTCTTCCATATTTTTCTCAACTCCATTGTAAAGTGTTTTGAAACATTTTATAATCATTTTTCTGAATTATTTCTCAGGCATTTCCAGGGCCTGCCCTCCTTCC
>NW_006420516.1:0-1701 GCF_000296735.1 Chrysochloris asiatica | reverse complement strand
CAGAAGAAAATGATGTAGCACCAGCTAAAACAAGATTCAATACCGTATTCTCCACTCACAAAAATGAGGGAGTGGGGCAGAGGAGAAAAAGAGGAAGAAGAAACGAAAAAAGAAAGAAAGAAAAAATTTTATTATAAAAAAACAAAAACAAAAACAAAAAACCCAATAATAATAATGGGAAAATCTGTGGCTTAATGTAGGTATGCCTTTAATATCCTAACTCTCTTTTGTTCACTCTGCCCTCCTCTCCTGGTTGTTAGGAGCTGTCGAGTCGATTGCAACCTGTAACTGCCCTGTATAGGGTTTTTGAGGAGTGGCTGGTGAGCTTGAACAACCAGCCCTGCAGTTCAAGAGGCTCTGTAGTGGCGCCCCAGCCCTCTGAACCACGCTGGCACTCCTGCTAAACCAGCTATAAAAGGGAGACCTAGATAGGGTTCCTGAGGAGCAGCTGGTGAGCTTGATCCACCGATCTTGCAGTTCATAAGGTTCTGTAGTATGCAGTCTCCACCCTCAGAGCCACACCAGGGCTCCTGCTAGATCAGCGCAAGAAGGCAGACCCAGATAGGTGCACTTCCGCATCTCAGCCTAGGCTGAGCTTGTGGCTTCCTGAGGATTGGCTGGTGGGCGTGAATCATCACCCTTGAAATTCAATAATCTTTGCAGCAGGGTGGGTCCCACAGGGGTTCTGGGAGGTTGGACAGGGCTCTAGCTTGTTATGGCATGTGGGCGGGGTCAGCAGGGTGCAGGGCGCGCTGTCTGAGGCGGAGGGAACAATCCCGAGGGGAGCCTCGTGGTCCTGGTGGGTGGGGTTGGGTCGCGAGCAATCAGTCAGGTGGTGCAGGGCTAGTGGTGGGTCCCGTAGGCAGGGCGGTGCTCGCACTGAGGTCCTGCAAGTAGTGCAGGAGGGTTGCAAGGTCCTACAAGCAGTGCAGGGGGGGTTGCAGGAGTGGGTTTGGGCAGCCCGTGGGGGGCTCTAGCTTATTATGTCACGTGGGTGGGGTCAGCGGGGTGTGTGCAAGTGCTCCGAAGGTTAGGGCACGCTCTGGTGGGTGTTTGCGGTCTGGTCCAGGTCTGGTGAAGGCAGGGGTGTGGGGATCGAGGGGGTAATGGGGCGGGTGAGAGACCACTTGGTTGTGCGGACACAGTCCTTGCCCAATGACATCAGACAGTCGCCGTTTTTGTTTTTTTTCCCCCTCCTCTCTTTATTGCCTGATTACTCTCTGCCCACTGCAAGTGCCAAAATTACATGGTGGGGCAGATGACCCTCACTTTCTCTTCCCCTTGTCCCCAGTTGTTCCCCCTGTTCAATAATTACTGAAAGCACAGCTTTCAGCGAGTTGGTTCCAGCCCTGCCCCCCACGCTGAAAGGCGTTGGGGCTGTGCTACACGCAGCCAGCGGCGGGTACAAGTTAAAAAAGCTAGGAGTTCCTCAGTACGGTGATTTTTTTTAAAAAAAAAGCTAGTTTAAGATTTTGATGTACTGAGACTTAGGTGGCTGTAATGGTGTGGGTTTGCCACAGGAAGGGTTGTTTTCGTGAACTCCCCTCCCCCGAACCTGGAGCCTCACTCACCCAGGCTGTCTGGCCAGCTGGCAAACCAGAAGTCCCTATTTATTTTTTTTTTAATTTAAGGTTTTTATTGTGGATTGAGTGAAAGTTTACAGGGCACATCATCAGTTTCACATTCAACAATTCATATAAC
>NW_006420515.1:2083-2952 GCF_000296735.1 Chrysochloris asiatica | reverse complement strand
AGATGCTAAAGTAAATGCAAGAAATGAGGAGGTCCAAGAGCTGAATAGAAAATTTCAAAGGTCAGTTCAAGAAGACAAAGTCAAATATTACAATGAAATGTGCAAAGATCTTGAGTCAGAAAAACAAAAGGGAAGAACATGCTCAGCATTTCTCAAGCTGGGGGACAGAATTAAAAAATCAATCCTTGACTTTCATTATTGAAGGATTCTTTGGGCAAATTACTGAATAATGCAGAATGCATCAAAAGATGGAAAGAATTCACAGAGTCACTGTGACAAAAGGAAATGATTGATGTTCAACCGTTTCAAGAGGTAGCATATGATCAAGAGTCAGTATCCTGAAGAAGAAGTCCAATGTGCACTGAAGGAATTGGCAAAGAACAAGGCACCAGGAATTGATGGAATAAAAATGGAAATCTTCCAAGAAAGTAAGCCAGCACTGGAGGCACTCACTTATCTATGCCAAGAAATTTGGAAGACAACTATCTGACTATCTGATTGGGATAGATCTGTATTTGTGCCCATTCCAAAAAGAGGAGACCCAAGGGAATGCAGAAATCATTGGACAATATCTTTAATATCCCATGTAAGTTTTACTATAATTAATACAGAAACAGCTGCAAGCATACATTGTCAGAGAACTTCCAGAGGTTCAAGCCAGATTCAGAAGAGGCCATGGAATGAATGATATCATTGCTGATGTCCGATGGATCTTGGCTGAAAGCAGTGAATACCAGAAAGATGCTTATCTGTGTTTTATTGACTATGCAAAAGCTTTCAATTGTGTGGATCATGACAAGCTATGGACAACATTGTGAAATATGAGTATTCTGGAACACTTAATTGTGCTCATGAGGAACTGTACATAG
>NW_006420515.1:0-533 GCF_000296735.1 Chrysochloris asiatica | reverse complement strand
TTGCTATGAATCAGAACCAACTTGAGGACGCTTAATAACAACAACAACAATGATTAATGTGCCATGTGCAGAATATCAATTTAAATGCTTCAAGAGATTCAGCGCTGGAGGTGTTCAATCATCTATGCCAAGAATTCGAAAGACAAGTACCTGCCAACTCACTTGAAGAGACCCATATTCATACCTATTACAAAAAAGTTGACCAAATAGAATGCAGAAATTATTGAGCACTATCATTAATATCACAAGCAAGAAATTTTGCTGAAGATAATTGAAAACTATTTCAGTGGGTTCCAACATAGCAATGATTGTGAGCATGGTACACAAGACAGTTCTTTTATATAGAGAGTTATTCTCAGTTAGAACCGACTGTACAGTACCTAATATCAACATATGGCAAATGATTGAGTGCAAATCTTTCTGCGTTTGTTAGCCACCCAAATGTCTTATTTACTATGTGTCTTGTGAGTTGCTGTGATTCTGAAAGCTATGCCACCAGTATTTTAAATACAAGCAGCATCACCAATGGTGGA
>NW_006420514.1:2591-3190 GCF_000296735.1 Chrysochloris asiatica | reverse complement strand
AGTTTTACTTCCTCTTTGCCAATTTGGATGCCTTTAATTTCATGGAGAGTGGCGGTTAAACAATGTGCGAGAACTGGCAGACCTGGTGGAGGTGTTCAATGAAATCCAGACCACTGAGCAGTGGGGTGAGAGGTGTCTGGAGACCAGGTCGATGGGGAGACGCTGCCTAGCGGGAAGAGACTGCAGGGGCCGGCCAGGCTGTTCTACTTACCCGGACGCTAGAGTGCCGTAATAGCCTAACCATTGGATCATGGCTTTGAGGCGGGGTCGACCAACTTAGAGACCCACAAGTGCAGCCCAAACCGTCTCACTACATCCCAGTCGCCTCTGCTGCACTTCTGCCTCTTGATTGACATCTGAGGATGGAAATACCACCTTTGAGCCGGACTTAAGGGCCCTAGCACAATAAGATTCCTATTTAACAGCAACCACGCAACCGCCACTCGTCCGTCTGTCATGCTGTGGTGGTTTGAATTGCTGTGATTCTGAGGGCTGTGCCACCAGTATTGTAAATAACCAGCAGGGTCACCCATGGAGGACAGGTTTCAAATGAGCTTCCAAACAAAGACAGACTAGGAAGAAAGAGTGACAAACTACTT
>NW_006420514.1:0-601 GCF_000296735.1 Chrysochloris asiatica | reverse complement strand
AAAATTGAAATCTTTCAAGAAAGTGAGGCGGCACTGGAGGCACTCACTCATCTCTGTCAAGAAATTTGGAAGACAACTATCTGGCCGACTGATTGGAAGAGATCCATATTTGTGCCCATTCCCAAGAGGTGACCCAGTGGAATGCGGAAATCATCGGACAATCTGTTTGATATCTCAAGGGAGTAAAGTTTTGCTCAAGGTAATACAGAAACAGCTACAATCATACATTGACAAAGAACTTCGAGAGGTTCAAACTGGATTCACAAGAGGCCGTGGAACGAGAGATATCATTGCAGATGTCTGATGGATCTTGGCTGAAAGCAGAGATTTTCAGAAGGATGTTTACCTATGCTTTATTGACTACGCAAAGGCTTTCGATTGTTTGGATCATGACAAGCTATGGACAGCATTGAGAAGTGTAAGTATTCCAAAACACTTAATTATACTTCTGAGAAATCTGTACCTAGACCAAGAGGCAGTTGTTCGAACAGAGCATGGGGACACTGAATGTTTTAAAATTGGGAAAGGTGTGCGACAGGATTGTGTTCTTTTCACCATACTTGTTCAATATGTATGCTGAGCAAATAATACGAGAAGCTGG
>NW_006420513.1:0-3036 GCF_000296735.1 Chrysochloris asiatica | reverse complement strand
ATTCAGAGAGAGCTGGCTATATGGCTGATGAGGCCAACATATCCATGCAAAGAGATAGCTACAGAGCCAACGATTCCAAAATGTCTTTATACAGAGAGCTAGCTACATGGCAGAGTAGTGCAACATTTCCGTATGCAGAGTTCTAGGCATTTGGCAGACGAGTTTAACGTTTCCATATACTAAGAGGCAGCTACGTGGTAGAGAAGTCCAACATGTCTATATACAGAGTACTAGCTACTTGGCAGATGAGCCCAACATGTCCATATACATGAAAGAGAGCTATATGGCTAATGAGAACAACATGTGTATATATAGAGGACTAGCTACAACGCAAATGATTCCATCATACTCATACAGATAGAGCTGGATACATGGCTTATGAGTCCAACATATCCATGCACAGAAAGCTAGCTACATAGCAAACGATTCGAAAATGTCCTTATACAGAGAGCAAGCTACATGGCAGAAAAGACCAATACGTTCATATACAAAGACCAACCTTAATGGCAGATCATTCCAACATATCCATGAACAGAGAGTTAGCATCATGGTACACGAATCCAAAATGTCCACATACTGACAGTTAGCTACATTGCAGATGAGTCCATTATGTTTATATAGAGAAGACTAGATACAAGGCAGATGAGTCCAACATGCTCATACAGAGAGAGCTGGCTACATGCTTGATGACTATATACAGAGAGCTAGATACATGGCAGAAAAGGTCAATACATTCAGATACAAAGACCAACCTAAATTGCAGATCATTCCAACATATCCATGAACAGAGAGTTAGCATCATGGTACAAGAATCCAAAATGTCCACATACTGAGAGTTAGCTACATTGCAGATGAGTCCAACATGTTTATATAGTGAAGACTAGATACAAGGCAGATGAGTCCAACATGTTCATTCAGAGAGAGTTGGCTACATGGCTGATGAGTCCAACATATCCATGTACAGAGAGCTAGCTACATAGCAGACGATTCCAAAATGTCCTTATACAGAGAGCTAGCTACATGGCAGAGTAGTGCTACATTTCTGTATGGAGAGTTCTAGGCATTTGGCAGATGAGTTTAATGTGTTCATATTCTGAGAGCTAACTACGTGGTAGAGTAGTCAAACATGTCTATATACAGAGTACCAGCTACTTGGCAGACGAGACCAACATGTCCATATACATGAAAGAGAGCTACATGGCTGATGAGTCCAAAATGTGTATATATAGAGGACTACCCACAAGGCAGATGATTCCTTCATGCTCAGACAGAGAGAGCAGGATACATGACTGAAGAGACGAACATATCCATGCACAGAGAGCTAGCTACAAAGCAGACTGTTCAAAAATGTCCTTATACAGAGAGATAGCTACATGGCAGAAAAGTCCAATACGTTCATATACAAAGACCAACCTAAATGGCAGATCATACCAACATATCCATGGACAGAGAGTTAGCATCATGGTACACAAATCCAAAATATCCATATACTGAGAGTTGCCTACATTGCGGATGAGTCCATTATGTTTATATAGAGAAGACTAGATATAAGGCAGATGATTCCAACATGTTCATTCAGAGAGACCTGGCTACATGGCTGATGAGTCCAACATATCCATGCACAGAGAGCTAGCTTCATAGCAGACGATTCCAAAATGTCCTTATACAGAGAGCTAACTACATGGCAGTGTAGTGCAACATTTCCGTATGGAGTGTTCTAGGTATTTTGCATTTGTGTTTATCATGTACATATACTGAGAAGTAGCTACGTGGTCGAGTAGTGCAACATGTCTATATGCAGAGTACTAGCTACATGTTAGATGAGACAGCATGTCCATATTCTGAAAGATAGCAACATAGCTGATGAGTCCAATATGTGTACATATAGAGGACTAGCTACATGGCAGATGAGTCCAACATGCTCATACAGAGAGAGCTAGCTACATGCCTGATGACTATATACAGAGAGCAAGCTACATGGCAGAAAAGTCCAATACGTTCAAATACAAAGACGAACATAAATGGCAGATCATTCCAACATATTTATGAACAGAGAGTTAGCATCATGGTACACGAATCCAAACAGTCCATATACTGAGAGTTAGCTACATTGCAGATGAGTCCAACATGTTCATATAAAGAAGACTAGACACAAGATTAATGAGTCCAACATGTTCATTCAGAGAGATCTGGCTACATGCCTGATGACTATAAACAGAGAGCTAGCTACATGGCAGAAAAGTCCAATAATTTCATATACAAACACCAAACAAAATGGCAGATCATTCCAACATATCCATGAACAGAGAGTTAGCATCATGATACACGAATCCAAACTGTCCATATACTGAGAGTTAGCTACATTGCAGATGAGTCAACATGTTCATATAAAGAAGACTAGATACAAGGCAAATGAGTCCAACATGTTCATTCAGATAGAGCTGGCTACATGGCTGATGAGTACAACATATCCGTGCACAGAGAGCTAGATACATATCAGACGATTCCAAAATGTCCTTATACAAAGAGTTAGCTACATGGCAGAGTATTGCAACATTTCCGTATGGAGAGTTCTAGGCATTTGGCAGGTGAGTTTTACGTATCCATATACTGAGAGCTAGGTACGCATTAAAGTAGTCCAACATGTCTATATACAGAGTACTAGCTACATGGCAGATGAACCCAGCATGTCAATATACTTAAAAAGAGCTATATGGATGAGGAGTCCAACATGTGTATATATAGTAGAATAGCTACAAGGCAGATGAGTCCAACATGCTCATACAGATAGAGCTGGCTACATGCCTGTTGACTATAAACAGAGAGCTAGCTACGTGGCAGAAAAGTACAATAATTTCATATAAAAAGATCAACAAAAATGGCAGATCATTCCAACATATCCATGAACAGAGAGTTAGCATCATGATCCACAAATTCAAATTGTCCATATACTGAGAGTTACCTACATTGCAGATGAGTCCTACATGTTCATATAAAGAAGACTAGATACAAGGAAAATGAGCCCAAAATGTTCAT
>NW_006420512.1:1674-2869 GCF_000296735.1 Chrysochloris asiatica | reverse complement strand
GACTCATAGTGACCCTGTATAGGGTTTCCAAGGAGCAGTTGGTTGGTTTGAACCACAGGCCTTGTGGTTAGCAATCCAGTACTTATTATACAGTGCTACACTAGGACCCTGTTAAATAATACACTAAATAGCAAATCTTCAAATGTGAGAATACGCCAATTAATCTATAACATTAACTGAGAATTTCCTGTCTAGAAATGTTATTGAAAGAAACATTGAATTGTGAGAAACCAGGTAACTTGAATTCTACATCTACCTTTTCTTTGTTTTAATTTCACTGTTAGTGGTATAAAGATACTTCTTCTCTGAAGCAGAGAAAGTTATTTATTTTTACGACAAAATAAGACAATATGTAACATTATTTCGATTTCCTAGAAAGGAATACTAACTAGCTTAAGTATGTATGTATATGACGGAACTTCAAAAAGGTGTAGAAAGAAATGGAATTAAAAGTGAATGAAATTTTTCCATGAACTTTTTGGAACCACCTTGTTTTTGTCATTTAATGACTTAAAAGTTGGGAGCATGCTTTCTTTTGATAGTATTTTAAAACCTCCATTACTGTCAGTAGAAATACTTTATTCAGTGTGTTGTTGTTGTTATGTGCTGTGGAGTCAGTTCCGACTCATAGCGACCCTGTACAGGGTTTCTGAGGTTGTAAATCTTTATGGGAGCAGAAAACCTCATCTTTCTCTCGCAGAACAGCTGATAGTTTTGAACTGCTGACCGTGAGATTAACAGCCCGATTCGTAACCACTACGCTACCAGAGCTTATATTCAGTATAGTAGCTTTAAATGTAAAAAGTATTTATCAATTCATTTGTAATGCAAATTTCAAACAATATACTGTTAGGTGCCATCAAGTAGGTAGCAACTCATAGTGCTCCTAGGCACAACAGAATGAAACACTTCTCAGTCCTGGGACAGCCTCACAATTGTTGCCACTCTTGAGCCCATTGATGCTGCCACTTTGCCAATCCATCTTACTGGGGGTCTTCCTCTTTTACAATGTCCCTCTGCCTTACCAAACATGGTATTTTTCTTCAGTGACTGGTCCCTCCTGACAATATGTCTGAAGTAAGACGAAATTTGGCCACCCTGGCCTCCAAGGAGCATTCTGGCTGTACTTCTTCCAACACAGACCTGTTTGTTCTTTTGGCAGCCCATGGTACTTTCAAAATTATTCTCAAACACA
>NW_006420512.1:0-1034 GCF_000296735.1 Chrysochloris asiatica | reverse complement strand
TGAATTTTTTCTCCAGTTCCCCCAGTTTGAGAAATGCTGAGGGTGTTCTTCCCTTTTGGTTTTCTGACTCCAGATCTTTGCACATTTCATTGTAATATTTGACTTTGCCTTCTCGAGCTGACCTTTGAAATTTTCTGTTCACCTCTTGAACCTTCTCATTTCTTCCATTTGCTTTAGTATCTCTAAGCTAGAGAGCAAGTTTCAGTGTCTTTTCTGACATACATTTTGATGTTTTCCTTCTTTCGTGTCTTCTTAATGACTTTTTGCTTTCTTCCTGTATGATGTTCTTGATGTCATGCCACACAAGTCCTCTGGTCTTTAGTCTGTAGTGTTTAGTGTATCCAATCTGTTCTTTAGATGATCTCTAAATTCAGATGGGATGTATTCAAGGTCATATTTGGCTCTCCTGGACTTGTTTTCATTTCTTCAGCTTACTGTCAGTAGAAATACTTTATTCAGTGTAGTAGCTTTAAAGTTCTTTTCAGGTTTAAATGTAAAAGTGTTTATCAATTCATTTGTAATGTAAATATCAAATTATATACTGGTGTGTTATTAAAGGGATTCCATGTCAGAATCAGCTGGACAGGAATTACAATAGCATCACACTACCAATCAACTAAAAATATCATGGAATTTCTAATTATATGTTGTTGCTTTTAAGTGGTTCTGACTCATAGCGACCCTGTATAGAGTTTTTGAGGAACTACTGGTGGGTGGGAACCTTGCAGCTCAAATCAGCCTTGTGATTCATTGCTTATCCTGTAGCACCACGGTAGGACCCGTGTCCTTTTCTCTGTTGTGTGCTGTGGAGTAGATTCCAACTCAAGGTTATCGTCTACAGAATAGCACTCCCCATAGGGATTCCTAGGGTGCAGTGTTTATGGGACCAGGTTGCCAGGTCTTTTCTCCCTCAGACTAGCTGAATGATCTTTTCTCTCTCTCTGTATAGTTCTATCTATTTTTCATGTTCATAGTAAAAAAAATCTGGCTCAATTCCAGTGACTGAGTTGTCCTAACAGTTGGGTTCCTCTATT
>NW_006420511.1:2741-3173 GCF_000296735.1 Chrysochloris asiatica | reverse complement strand
AGGGTATAAGATCAACATACAAAAATCAATTGGATCCCTCCATAGTAACAACCACAGCACTGAAAAAGACATTAGTCAAGAAATACCGAGACATCCGGCGCTTCCCTGACCGTGCAGCACAGGTACGCAGGCTCCAGAGAAAGCGTGTGGGTGGTATTGCACAGGGGAGGCCCCCGCCTCTGGGCAAACATAAGACTTTAGGCTTCAACTTTATAAACTTGCTTTTTTAAAGGATTAAACTGCTGAGGAGTTACAGGCATTTTGAGCTTCTGCCCACCTGCACTCGTATCCCGCTCTAGGGACTGCCTCCACTCACTGCAGAGCTTGGACTCTGGGGCTTGAGCGGACACGTTCAGAGGGTGGATGCTCCCAGAGAGCAAGTGGGGCCACAGGAACTAACATAGTCTTTCCCAGTGAGGCCTCATTGACACA
>NW_006420511.1:0-604 GCF_000296735.1 Chrysochloris asiatica | reverse complement strand
GGAAGACATATATAAAACCCTGAAAGAAAAAAATTGCCAACCAAGAATCCTTTATCCAGCACAGCTATCAATCAAATATGATGGTGTAATCAAAACATTCCTGCGCTACAAAACATCCTAAAGGGAGTTCTGTGGCCTGAAAACCAACAAGAACAGACAACAACCAGAGATTGACGTAAGTGGCAGCACCTCCCTAAATTAAGTCAACAAAAAGAAGAATTATTAACAAAACAAAACTATAAGAACAAACTCAGAGACTCTGGGAAGTCAGTCTATGACCAAAACAACAATGCAAAAGAAGGTGAACACGTTGGAACAGAGATCCAGACAGTTAGAAGGTCAGGTCAATTAATTACAGGTTAAAATACACTGCACTAAGTGGACAGAAAAGTCAATGGACTATAAGGCAACCTCAAAGAAAATTAATAAAGCACAACATACCAAAAGAATGAGAGTCCAAGAGGAGTATGAAAACATTCAATCTATGAGGAAATGCCAGGCCCAGATGTCTACACAGGTGAATTCTACCAAACATTCAGGGAAGAGCTGTCACCAATCCTACTCAAATTATTCCAGAATATAGAGGAGGATGGAAAACTTCCTA
>NW_006420510.1:1450-2119 GCF_000296735.1 Chrysochloris asiatica | reverse complement strand
TTGAAAACAACAACAGTTAGCAAAATATTGAAAGATTCAGAAAGCATCAAAAGAAGATGGAAATTGGAATACCTAAAATGGGGCTACAGCGTACCCAGTGAATGAGGCTTCCTGCAGAGCCCTTGCAATACATAAAACTATAGGTCAAAACCAGAACTATATCCAGATCACCAGAGATGGGAAATCTCCACTTGAAAGGACGAGCTGACCAGCCTGGAGTGGTGAGAAGAACAAAAGATACTTCTCGAATGAAAAAAACTACAGGAAAAATATGAAACAATGGAGGCAGATGGACTGTTACTACAGGAACAAACGGGTCGCTTCCCTTGGAGACATTGGGGCAGTTGGTCAGGTCCTCTCAATGCAGGCCCCCTTCCAAGACTGAGACTCGGTGGAAATGCACGCTTGGATTTGTGACCACATGCATCACCATTGGGGAGAAGTGAGGTAAAGGCAGTAATGAAGTGGCGAGCTAAGCCTTACAATATTCAGTGGACTTCTGTGGACCCGGTTGGGGACCTGGTTGGCAAGCAGTGTGAGGAGACCTGAGTACTCCTGGGTCAGTGGTGTGGCCATGGGGGACTCAAGTGGAGAATGGAGCTGCTGGCTGATGGGAAGAGAGGGCATGTGCACAAGAACACCCACACTTGCAGATGGTACCCATGTGAC
>NW_006420510.1:0-565 GCF_000296735.1 Chrysochloris asiatica | reverse complement strand
GAATAGTTTATTATAATTAGGAAAAGGTGTGTGCCAGAGTTGTATTCTTTCACCATACTTATTCAGCCTGTATATTGAAAAAATAATCTGAGAAACTGGATTATATAAAGAAGAACTTGGCATCAGGATTAGAAAAAGACTAATTAACAATTTACGATATGCAGATGATACAATCTTGTTTGCTGAAAGTGAAGAATACTTCAAATACCTACTGATGAAGATCAAAGACCACACATCAGCCATGGGTTGCACCTCAATGTAAAGAAAACAAAAGTCCTCACCACTGGACCATCATGATAAATGGAGAAAATACTGACGTTATCAAAGACTTCATTTTATTTAGATCAACGATTAACTCTCATGAAAGTAACAGCCAAGAAATGAAATGATGTATTTCAGTAGGCTAATTTGCTGCACAAGATCTCTTTAAAGAACAAAGATGTCAGTTTCAACAAGCTGTGGTATTTTCATTAACCTCATATGCATGCGAAAGCTGGACAGTGAATAAGGAAGATCGTAGAAGAATTGATGCCTTTGAGTTGTGGTGTTGGAGGAGAATACTGAA
>NW_006420509.1:2495-3093 GCF_000296735.1 Chrysochloris asiatica | reverse complement strand
GAGTTAAGTTTTGCTAAAGGTAATACAGAAATGGCTACAATCATACGTTGACAAAGAACTTCCAGAGGTTCAAGCCAGATTAATAAGAGGCTGTGGAATGAGGGATATCATTGCTGATGTCTGATGGATCTAGGCTGAGCGCAGAGAATATCAGAAATATGTTTACCTGTGCTTTATTGACTATGCAAAGGCTTTCGATTGTGTGGATCATGTCAAGCTATGGACAACATTGTGAAGTATGAGTATTCCAGAAGCAGTTGTACGAACAAAACATGGGAACACTAAATGTTTTAAAATTAAGAAAGGTGTGTGAGAAGATTGTATTCTTTCACCATACTTATTCAACCTGTATGCTGAGCAAATCATCCAAGAAGCTGGGTTCTATGAAGAAAAACATGACATCAGGATTGGAGGAAGACTCATCAACAACCTGCAATATGCAGATGATACAACGTTGCTTGCTGAAAGTGAAGAAGACTTAAAATATTTACTGATGAAGATCATAGAGCACAGCCTTCGATATGAATCCTCACCACTGGACCAATAAACAACATTCTTATTAATGGAGAAAAGACTGAAGTTGTCAAGGACTTCATTC
>NW_006420509.1:0-530 GCF_000296735.1 Chrysochloris asiatica | reverse complement strand
CTTGAGTCCATCGATGCTGCCCCTTGGACAATCCATCTCGTTGTGGATCTTCCTCTTTTTTCTGACCCTCCACCTTACCAAACATGATATCCTTTTCCAGTTACTGGTCCCTCCTGACAATACGTTTGAAGTATGACAGATGAAGTTTAGCCATCCTGGCCTCCAAGGAGTATTCTGGCTGCACTTCTTTCAAAATGGATCTACTGGCTCTTTTGGCATTCCATGGCACTTTCAATATTCTCCTGCAATATCATAACTCAAAAGCATCAATTCTTCTACAGTCTTCCTTATTCACTGTACAGCTTTTGCTTGCATATGAGGTTATTGAAAATACCATGGTTTGGGTCAAGAGCACCTTAGTCTTCAAGCTGACATCTTTGCTTTTCAACACTTTCAAAAGGTCTTGTGCAGCACATTTGCCTAATGCAATATGTCATTTGATTCCTTGACTGCTGCTTCCATGAGTTTTGATAGTTGATACAAGAAGAATGACGTCCTTGACAATTTCAATCTTTTCTCTGTTGATAAGA
>NW_006420508.1:1133-2043 GCF_000296735.1 Chrysochloris asiatica | reverse complement strand
ATTAATCTACAGCACCATACCAGGAATTCTGTGGTGGTGGTAGTGTGCAGTGGAGCCAGTTCCGACTCATAGCGACCCCATATAGGGTTACAGAGGCTGTAGATCTTTATGGGAGCAGAAAGCCTCATCTTTATCCCACGAAACTGCTGGTAGTTTTGAACTGCTGCCCCTGAGGTTAGCAGTCCGACTCATAACCACTACGTACCACAGCTCCTTATAGCCATCAATTAATATGCTTTTGCTGTTTAATTTTCTGTGAGACATACTACTTGCTTCAATAACTCTAATATTTTCAGGATTCACTAAAATAAAATAAAAAATAATAACCTCAACAACAACAATAACAAAACCCTTAAAAAGGGATCTATTGAACCACAACAAACATGGGTCTTCATATGAAAGGAATTTTTGAAATTTAGCATTCCATAGATTATGGGATGCTTTACATGTTTATAAGTAAAGTAGACCCAGACAGTCACTTACAATTTAAAATAACATACCAAATTTCCTATTTGTCTTCATATGAGTCATAAGACCTATCTGATCATCTTAACTTACTTTGTTTCTTAAATCTCAGAGATTGTTAGCAACTGTAAATATTGTTTTTTTATTAAAGAACACTACAGTTTTTTTTTCCCACCAGTGTACACTGCAATCAATATTTTCTTACTTTCGCTATTATTTCCTTTCTTATTTTCAAGTCCATCTATTTCTCAGTCCAAGTGTAAGGTTTTTAGAGTATCACTGGTCATGTGTATGCAATTATACTCATATACTCATATGAAAGTTTTCTTTCTTAGTGATGTCCTGCCCTGGTTTTGGTATAAGGGTTATGTTTGCTTCATAAAAGTATTAGGGAGTTTTCCATCCTTTTCTATATTCTGGAATAATTGAGTAGAACTGGTGACAG
>NW_006420508.1:0-468 GCF_000296735.1 Chrysochloris asiatica | reverse complement strand
AGTCCTGATAACAATTATTCACTATTGTATCACAAGAGACCCATCTGCATTTCATTGCATCAGCTCCGCTTAGGCAGATTGGATACCACTCACTGGAGATTCTGCCTTCCTCCAGGCCCCTTGGCTCTAGGTTGCCTCTTGAAAGCTTGTAAGCCAGTCACTTCTTGCCTTTGTAGCCCTTCCCCGCCCCATTTTGGGTAGCCAATGTCCAAGTTGCCCATCCCTGTATACTCTGTGTGTAGAGTGGGTGGGAATGATTCTTGCTGTAAGAATTTGTTCCCTTTTTTGAGCTACTGCTTCCATAGGTGCAGATCAAGTTCATCAAATTGCATTAGATTACTCTTTTTTTCCTCTTCTTTCTTCTTCTGGATGAGCTCTGATCATCCAGTCGTTGAAGTCAGGTCAAGTGGGTATTATCTGCAAATGTGGGTGTTTTTGTGCACATGCCCTCTCTTTTGATCAGTTGTA
>NW_006420507.1:0-2927 GCF_000296735.1 Chrysochloris asiatica | reverse complement strand
GCCGCCCACCTGCCCGGCCCGGGGGACGGCGGGGCCAGGGCTAAGGGGGCGCATTTGGGCAATGGGCAGCGACTGGAAATTTCAAACTTCCGGTGTGCTGGGGGGGGGAGAGCGCAGTGCCAGCCGAAGTTGCCTCAACTCGGCATTGGCGCCTGGGCGAGCCAGGCAGGGGCGGTTCGGAGGAGTTTCTAGAAAGCGCTTGGAACGCTGCGAGCAAACTTCCGGAATTGTAGCGGCTCTGGCTTGTTAGCGCTACTTTTCCGCTCAGGGTCGATGCTAACCGCGGGGTCGGCGGCTCGAGCCCACCAGCCTCTGCCGTAAGGACTCCGAAACCCTAAGTAGGAGTCGCTGGGAGTCGGCTTCGGCTCCATGGCTGTGGGTTGGGTTTGTTGTTGCCACCCCCGCCCTGAGGTCTGGCGGAGATCTGAACCCCGGACTTGTCGAGTGACTTCAGCTCAGACTCAGAGAAGATGAGTAAGAAAGGCCTGAAAGTCGCGGGTATGAGGCGCTAGCGCTCAGAGCCGGTGGCGTGAAACGTAGGCTGCGTGATTGATGTACCAGCGTGTTCCCACTGCTGAGCCGCTTCCCGGGCTGAAGGTTAGAGGCGGGCGGGGGCGGGGGAGGGGCCGGGGACAGCCAGCCACCTGCTGCTGAGACCGCTGGCAACTTGGTAAAGAAAGTACAGGGATGGGGCGTGACGTAGAAGAGGGCGCCCCCAAACGTTGTGGGAAATGGGGGCGAAAAGAGAAGAGCAGTTTTCCGCGGACTTCGGGATGCCCCCTAGTCTGTACCTTTATCCAGCGCAGTCCTTCCTGCCGTGGATTTCCTGCTCTCGCAGGGTTTCCACCTCTGGCAGGGTGCAGTCTTCACACTTTTCTATCACTCTGACTGTTGTGGGAAATAGTGAGGTTGCCTTCACTGGGAGGTTTGTGCATTTCCCTGATGTAACACAGTGTATTATAGAGAATGTTGTTGTAAGTACCATCAAGTCGGTTCCGACACATAGCGATCCTTTTAGGGTTACTGAGGAGCAGCTGGTTGGGTTTGAACTGCCGTTTACTATATAGGGTTCAAGGGTAATTTGAGGAAGGCATATCTTCCTGCCCGAAATCCTACTAATTGTTATAATGGGTGTTGTTAAATGCAACCCTGTATAGGGTTTACAAGGGATGGCTTGTGGGTTTGAATCCTCCAACCTTGCGGTTAGCAGTCCAGTGTTTTTCCTACAGTGCCACACCACACCAGGACTCCATTTAGTGGGATTAATAATTGGTGTTAAGCATCATGGTCCCAAAATCACAAGTGAGGATGAAATTAAGGTGTTTTAAGAGAGCTGCATATAGAACAAACAGATCTGTGTTGGAAGAAGTACAGCCAGAGTGCTCCTTGGAGGCCAAGATGGCTAAACTTCGTCACTTAGACTTCGGACATATTGTCAGGAAGGACCAGTAGCTGGAGAAGTATATCATGTTTGGTAAGATGGAGGGTCAGAGAAAAAGAGGAAGACCCCCAGTGAGATGGATTGGCCAAGTGGCAGCATCAATGGGCTCAAGTGTGGCAATGACAGTGAGGTTGGCCCAGGATCGGCCAGTGTTTCCTTCTGCTGTGCATAAGGTCGCTATGAGTCAGCGCCGACTTGATGGCACTTAACAACAACAACAAAGAACTGCAAGATACTTTCTGGTTTTGTTCTAAATACATCTGTTACTTAGATACCTTTTAGGAAAAATTCTTCACAAGGGTAGTTTTTGTACTTAAAGCGTCAAGTCCTAGTTGCCATTATTGAGAAATTTCATTTATGAGAGATGCATCATACTCCAGTGTTGCTGGAGAAATACCACGAGTGTAGATTTGAATGTTTTTGAGTCAGAGTTTGTCTCCTCCTAAGTCCCTGCTTCTAAAGGCCACCATTCATCATCTTGTAGAAAAGGTGTCATTTACATATAAAATATTGGTTTTGCAGTGTTTTATGAGTTTTGTAGGTTGTTGTGGAGGCCTAGACTATGTTGTTTCCCTGAATGGCTTATTCCCATACAGATATGTCTTAGAAGAAGCTGATATTCTTAGAAGAGCCAAGTTTTTGCAGAGCTGTGATGAAATAGAAACATTTTTGCTATATTTTTAACAGTATGGTAGGTATGTTGTGTTGGCCAGTTTTTGGTCTGTAAGGACATTGTTTTGACAGTTTCCTCAGATAGGAAGGTGATTTTGTCTATTGCATCCCCCAAACTCACTGCCAGTGAGTTGATTCAACTCATAGAGACCTCCTCTCTATAGGAGCAGGAACGGCTGGTGAGTTTGAATCGCTTACCTTGAGGTTAGCAGCCCAGTGCCTGACCTGAATGGCATCAGGACTCCCTTATTGCCTCTTCAATACCCCACAAAAAACGCAAATTTGTCAACACATAATAAAGACTGTGGTTATGGTGGTTACGTGCTTGGAGTCGATTCTGACTCATAGCGACCCTGTACAGGGTTTCCAAGGCTGTAAAGCTTTACGGGAGCAGAAAGTACCAGCTTTCTCCTGTGGAATAGCTGGTAGTTTTGAACTGCTGCAACCCAGTTCATAACCATTACGCTACCAGAGCTCCTTATAATAAAGACTATGACAGGTTTAATCTTTCATCCTCAGAGATAACCACTGTCTGGTTTGTAGTTCATTGTAAGTTTTTTGTATGTATTAAGACTTTGTTTTTTGTTTTTTAAATTGTAATCTTTTCATTGCTACACACAACAAACATAAGCAATAAGTGGCTGCCTATAAAGGAAAAGTAATTTTAAAACCTATTTTTATGCCTCTCTAATGCTAGATATCTTTTTTTTTTTTTTAGTTTTTATTGTGAATTATGTGATAGTTTACATGGGAGAACATTAGCTTTACATTCATGTCATATATCGTTTCATTGCCATGATTACAATTCCCTCCA
>NW_006420506.1:1347-2180 GCF_000296735.1 Chrysochloris asiatica | reverse complement strand
TGACAACAACCACATACCATCCTCACAATTGCTGCTATGTTTGAGCCCATTGTTGCTGCCACTGTGTCAAATCATTTTCCTCATTTTTTCTGACCCTTCATTTGGCCAAGCATGATGTCCTTCTCAAGGGATTGGTCCTCCTGACAACATGTCCAAAGTATTAGAGATAAATACAGTAAACTGTACAAAATTACACACCCTTACTCAGCAGACCTGTGTGGTGCTGTGGGTTAAAGCATTGGACTGCAAAGTCAGTTTGAACTGCAAGGTCAGCAGTTCAAGCTCACCAGTTGCTCCTTGGAAACCTTATACAGGATCTCTATGTGTTGGAACCGACTCAATGGCACTTAACAACAACAATGACACTGAACCAAGCCTGGGTTTCTATTGCAGACATTTAATCCATACACTGGTAGCCATTGTTAGTTGTTGTGGAGTTTGTCCTGACTCGCGACCATCACACGTGTGCAGAATAGAATTGCTCCTTAAGGTTTACCAGTCTGTGACCTTTCAGAAGCAGAGTTCCAGACTTGTCTGCCAAGGCAGCTCTGGGTGGGCTGGAAGAGACAGCCTATGTGCTAGTAGCAGAGGACTTAACCATTTGTGCCACGCAACGATCGTATTTGTAACATGTAAGTAAATACCTCCTTTCGAAACCCAACCCATCTGCTCTGAATCAATAGTGACAGTGCTTGAATATTTTCAAATAATTTGTGGAAATGTAATAAACATGGCAGAAGCAATCATCCTGGTTATGAAAATCAGAAATCTGTCATCTTCAGTTAGAGACCTCAGAATTGTCAGGAAAGAGCAAACCTGGTGAGCTAACATAT
>NW_006420506.1:0-481 GCF_000296735.1 Chrysochloris asiatica | reverse complement strand
ATTCGGGAAGCTATGCCACCTTTATTTTAAATACCAGCACGGTCACCCATGGTGGACAGATTTCAGATGAGCTTCCAGATGAAGACAGACTAGGAAGAAGGAGTGACAAACTACTTCCGAATATTTAGTCACTGAAAACCTTATGGATAGCAGAGAAACACGCTCAGATATAGTGCTGGAAAATGAGACCCTCAGATTGGAAGGCACTCAAAATGTGACGGGGGAAGAGCTGCCTCCTCAGAGTAGGGTTGACAACGATGAAACGAATGGAGTAAAGCCCATGGGAGAAAAGCCCACGGGCCCTTCATTTGCTGATGGGCACAACTCAAAATGAAGAGAAACAGCTGTAACATCCATTAATAATCAGAACATGGACTGCACGAAGTATGAATCAGGAAAAATTGGAAACTGTCAAAAATGAAATGGAACACATAAACATTGATATCTTAGGCATTAGTGAGCTGAAATGGACTGGTATTGG
>NW_006420505.1:3213-3728 GCF_000296735.1 Chrysochloris asiatica | reverse complement strand
AATACATGGAGATTGTCATCATTGCAATGAAACGATGGTGTAAAGCTGATGTTCTCCCATGTAAACTTTCACTCCATTCACAATTTTAAAAAAAAAGAAAGGAAAATGAAGGAAACTGTATATGCATAGGGGGGCAATGGGAAGAGTGCTGGTATATTGTGGGAATTACAATGAATGACATGAGACAAGATGTGTATGAATCATTGATTGAAAAGCCAGTTTGCTCTGTAACTTTCATTCAAATTACAACAAAAAGTTTTTTGGTTTCTTTAATGTTTTATTGTAAAGTATGTGATAGTTTACATGGAAGAACATTAGTTTTACATTCATCCTATCTTATATCGTTTCATTGCCATGGTTACAATCCCCTCCATGCATCATCAGCCAACCAAAGGGTATATCCTACAAGCCTGCCCCCCACCCACCCTGGTCATCAGCACACAGCCCCTCTCCCTCTCTGGCCACTCCATCTCTCCACATCATCATCTCTGCTTCCATCTCTGGTGTCACTGCTT
>NW_006420505.1:0-508 GCF_000296735.1 Chrysochloris asiatica | reverse complement strand
TAAAGCCAGTAATGAAATTGAAGAATTCTATTAATTTCTTCAGTATGAAATTGATCGAATATGCAATCAAGATGTATTGGTAATTACTGGTGATTGGAATGCAAAATTTGGAAACAAAGAGGAATATTAAGTCATTGGAAAATATGGCTGTGGTAATAGAAATGATGCTGGAGATCACACAATATAATTTTGCAAGGCCAATGACTTCTTCATTGCAAAAACATTTTTTAAACTACATAAAAGACAACTATACACATGGACCTCACCAGATGGTATACACAGAAATAAAATTAACCACATCTGTGGAAAGAGATGCTAGAAGAGTTCCGTACCATGAGCCAGAAAAAGGTCAGGGGCAGACTGTGGAACAGACCATCAATTACTCATATGCAAGTTCAGGATAAGGATGAAGAAAATTAAAACAAGTCTGCCCACGAGAGCCAAAATATGACCTTGAATATATCCTACCTGAATTTAGAGATCATCTGAAGAACAGATTTGGTACATT
>NW_006420504.1:2016-2933 GCF_000296735.1 Chrysochloris asiatica | reverse complement strand
CTAGAGCTGAGAGTGAAGCATCCATCTGATATGAAGTGAGGGGAGATGCACAAGAACACCCAAACTTGCATACAGTACCCTTTTGACCTAGCCTTGATTGCTTGGTAATCAGAACTTGACTAGAGGAAGAGGAGGAAAAAAACTTTTTTTTTTTTTTTTTGATAATGTAAACAAGGATAAATTGCTTCAATTTGATGAACCTGACCTATACTCAGAGCGGTAGTTACTCTGTTACTCTAAATACCAACAGAGAGGGAAGGTGTCTTCACATCAAGTATCTATGCTATCCCCTCTGTACACAGGATAGACAGGGACAGGAAAATTAGACATTGGTTACCTAAAATGAGGGGGCAATAAAGGCACAAAGTGACTGACTTACAAGGTTTCAAGAGGGAGTTTAGTTTAAGTGTATGGGGGGAAAGAAAGAGTCCCCACTGAATAGCTGTCACCTTGTCTTAATGGGTCTGGTGAAATGTGATGGGGATAAGATTTGTAAGATTCAATAATGAATAAATATTATCATTACTAATTGCGACTGCCACAATTGTAAAGGTAGAAGTTTTGTAACAAAAACAGGGGAGTGATTAATCTTGACTGTCTAGAAACAGAGGACCCTAGGACCATCAAGGGAGAAGAGCACAAGCAGAATGCGGGACCTTATCCAGAGAAGCAGCAGCATCAGAGATGGAGGCAGAGATGGGGGCATGGAGAGGAGGAGTGGCTGAGGACTATAGATTCATGGACTAAGAAGCGAGGGACTAAGAGGTGGTGGCTAGGAGGCAGACTTTCAGAATGTGCCCTTTGGAGATGTAAATTATTATATATGCCTGAGTGTTGTTGTTTTTTGTTTGTTTGTTTGTTTTTTAAAAAGCTAAAGTGGATAGAGAAATACTGTTAACTGATGGTACATGGAGGGG
>NW_006420504.1:0-611 GCF_000296735.1 Chrysochloris asiatica | reverse complement strand
GCATTGTTTCGTTCTGCTGTGCATGGGGTCGCTATGAGTCGGTTCCGACTCGATGGCACCTGACAACAACAACAACAACAATGGTAATACAGAAGTAGTTGCAGTCATACATTGACAGAGAACTTCCAGAGGTTCAAGCCGGATTCAGAAGAGGATGTGGAATGAGGGCTGCTATCATTGCTGATGTCAGATGGATCTTGGCTGAAAGCAGAGAATACCAGAAAAACATTTACCTTTTCTTTATTGACTGCACAAAAGCTTTCAATTATGTGGATCACAACAATGAACAACATTGTAAAGTATGAATATTCCAGAACGCTTAATTTGAGGAACCTATACATAGACCAAAGGAGCTCTGGTAGTGTAGTGGTTACAAATCAGGTTGCGATCCATAACGTCAGCAGTTTGAAACTACCAGCTGCTCCGCGGGAGAAAGATAAGGCTTTCTGCTCCCGTAAAGATTTACAGTCTCGGAAACCCTGTTAAGGGTCGCTATGGGTCAGAACAAAACAAACAAGGGTCACCAATGGTGGAAAGGTTTCAGATGAGCTACAAAACAAAGACAGACTAGGAAGAAAGAGTGACAAACTACTTCCGAATCGCTAGTCACT
>NW_006420503.1:1612-2056 GCF_000296735.1 Chrysochloris asiatica | reverse complement strand
TCTGCATCATTCAATAATTTGCCCAGAGAATCTTTCAATAATGAAAGTCAAGGCTTGAATTTTTTCTTCAGTTCCCCCAGCTTGAGAAATTCTGAGTGTGTTCGTCGTTTTTGGTTTTCTGATTCCAAAATGATCTTTGCACATTTTGTTGTAATACCTAGCTTTATCTTTTCGATCTGATCTTTGAAATTTTCTGTTCAGCTATTGAACCTCCTCATTTCTTCCATTTGCTTTAGCATCTCTACACTGGAGAGCAACTTTCAATGTCTCTTCTGACATCCATTTTGACTTTTTCCTTCTTTCTTGTCTTCTGAATGACCTCTTTGCTTTCTTTATTTACGATGTTCTTGATCTCATCCCACCACTTTTCTGGTCTTCAGTATTTAATGTTTAATGTATCAAATCTATTCTTCAGATGATCTCTAAATTCAGGTGGGATATATT
>NW_006420503.1:0-614 GCF_000296735.1 Chrysochloris asiatica | reverse complement strand
ACCCAAACCTGGGTGAAAGATCCAGATTGTTGTTGTTGTTGTTGTTGTTAAGTGCCTTTGAGTAGATTCCTACCCACAGCGACTCTGTATAGGGTTTCCAAGGAGCAGCTGGTGAACTTGAACCGCCAATCCTGTAGTTCAAACGACTTTGCAGTCTGGCGCATTAACCCACAGTGCAACACCAGGACTCCAAGGATTCAGATAGCGGTGCCAAATTAAGAAAATAAAAATACAGGGCACTAGTGAAACTTTAATTCCAGCTAAACAACGAATAATTTACACTATACTTGTACTGGAGTCCTGGTGTGATGCTGTAGGATAAGCACTTGACTATTAACCATAAGGTTGGTAGCTCCTTGGAAACCCTATACAGGATTACTGTGAGTTGGAACAAACTCAACAACACTTAATAATACTGGCACTAAAATGTTTCTCGTTGTCTGAAATTTGAATTTAATTGAGCATATCCTATGTTACCTGGCAACTCTCCACCTGAGAAGCCAGCTCCCTGAAGATGAGGTTGGGAGGGAGGGAGGGAGAGGAGCAAGAGGAAGAACAGCTGGTAGACAAAATCCCCTTTAGGCTTTTCCAGAGACCTTAAGCAACAGATCTAA
>NW_006420502.1:0-2942 GCF_000296735.1 Chrysochloris asiatica | reverse complement strand
GAAGAGACGTTCTGCTCCCGTAAAGATTTACAGCCTCAGAAACCCTGTGCAGGGTCGCTATGAGTCGGAACCGACTCCACGGCACATAACAACAATGAGTCAACACACAACAACAAGAAAAGAGTGACTCAATCTGTAAGTCTTTCAATAGAAGAACTGGCTAAATAGATTATGGTAGTCATACATTGGGGTACTGTGCAGTCATTACTAACATGTTGTAGTAGTTTACACATATATGAAATATGTCCAAATCCACTCATAACTAAATAAATACAAGTTAAAACAATGAGAATCTAGTTTCTACCTATTAGAATTGTAAACTAAAAAAGTTTGGTAATTGACATCATTGCCCTGAATAAGGGTAAAGAAACACTCTGTTACATTGTTGGTAGGATTGTAAATTGGTGTAACCCATTTAGAGGGAAATGGAGCAATAATAGTTATTATTAATAAATGCACACACTCTTTTGCTCCAGGAATTCTACTTCTGCAAAATCATCTTATGCATTAAGTAGCCAATGGAACAAGAATCTGTGTATAAGGATACACATTGTGGTATTGTTGTAACAAGATTTCAGTGTTATTGTTTACCTTGTTCTTGCCTATCAGTCGTTTCTACAACAACATATAATTATGTAATATGAAAAAAATTAATCCTGAATGTCATGCTGCCTCAAATATGTTTGTTGTTGTCATTGTTAGGTGCTGTCTAGTCAGTACCCACGCATAGCAACTTTATTCAGAACATAACAAAACATTGTTTAGGATCTTATTTTTTACAGCTTTTTTTTTTAAACAAACATGGAGAGGAGGAGTGATTTCCCTTGTTCAGTACTTAATGAAGAAAGACCATCAAGGCATTTGTTTTCCTGGCTTCTCTTATGGTATTGTTTGCTGGTTTCATCAATGATAATTATTCACAGTATAGCATGGCGGACCAGCTGTCTCTGACCACCAGCAACTGCACAACACCCAGGGAGTAAATTTAGATTTCTAGAAAGGAAGGGGGGGAAAAAAATCAATCTTCCAGTTGATACCCGGGTGGGGAAAGTGATGATTACACACAGGCTGGGACAACACCTGGGGTCCCAAGCGAAGATCAAAGAGAAGTATCAAGACATCACTCAGCACTTATCAATTTGGAACAAGTGGCTGGATGACAAACTATTTCAGAATCCCTTCACCTCTACAGGACCTCAAACTGGATGAAATTCCCCTACAGCGTGGAAGTTCAGATGTGCCACCAAGCTGTGCGCCAACGAGTTGGTTTGAATAGTGTTTCTAAGGCTGTAAATCCTCATCTGAACGTTTCACCTTTCTCCCACAGATCAGCTGGTGGGCTTGAACCACTGACCTTGTGGTTTTAACTCCAGTACTTATCCTACAGAGTCACTGTGCTCTTTTGAAGTCAGTTGGAAGTACTAAAATGGTCACAACTATTTTTAAATTTTTCAACAAAGTGAAGTGTAATAAGACATTTACTTCAGACAATTTAGTTCAATCATCTGGATCCCAAATGACAACCTTTTCCCTAGTGTTGGTGACTTAATTTGTCATGTCTGAGGTCAGAGTTCTCTGATAAGTGACTTTAATGTGCATTAACCCAATGCTCATGTATGCACTGAAATCAAATATGTAAAAATGTCGCAAGTCAATGCTATAATAAATGTCTACTTCAGACAAAGAACCCTATCAAAAAGGTGGTGAAACCACTCAATGTTCAAGTTAAGCAGATAATTAAATGAGTTTTGCCATTTTTATAATGTTTTGCCATTTTTTATAACTTTTATAGCATTCCCCAAACATTGTGCTAAAACACAAAATTCTATTGTATCCAAAGAATTGAAAACAGCCCTCATTTCCAGACCTCAGTGGGGCCCAGTTAATGTTCGTCCCAGCAACAGCCAACCAAGGACTGTCCCTTTGGGAGCAATCAGATTTTGAAGATGTATGTTTAACAACAAGTGCCTCAACGGATCAGCTGGTGGTGGACTTGGCCCACACATGAAGAAATACTGATTTCAATGACTGGTCAATAATTTGTTAACCAAAGACAGATATGGTCAACTGTTGCTCCCTATAGAGGTTGTAGATGCTCAAGTATTCATGGTCATGCCTATGAAATAAGGGACTTGGAGCCTGAAGCCTTCTTCCTCTCCCACCATAAAAAGCTCAAAGTACCAGGTTTTGTTGTTGTTTTTGTCATTGTGAAAGTAATATAATCATATTACAGTGAAAATAGATCAGAACAATCCAAAAGCCTTACTATAATCACTATTAACAATTTAAAATAGATCCCTGTTGCACACTGCACTGCGTTAGGGGTTAGAAATACAAAGATGGGGAGCAGGGTTTCTGTTCTTGAGAAACATCTGTTGTTGTTGAATGCTGTTGAATTGGTGCTGACTCACAGCAAACCTGTATAGGGTTTCTAAGGAACAGCTGGTGAGTTTGAACCAATGACCTTTTGGTTAGCAGTCCAGTGCTTATCATACAGCACCACACCACACATAGTCTTGTGGAAAAAGAGTCTAAATGAAGTCTTTTTAGAAAAGCAAAATTATTACCGTATCATAAATAATGTTGCTGCTTTATAAAAGTATGATATAATGGAAAGCTTCCCCTACATCTACATAGCATTTATAACTATTAATTTTATCAGTTATAAATATATGACCATTTCCTACTGTTATATTAATTTAACCCAGCATTCATTTATCTTGATTAATTTTTTTTTTGCAATTATAATAACACAACTTTACATACACAATTTTTCAGTGTTCATCTAAATACTACTTAGGAATCTTGTCTTGGAAAATATTTTTCTTGGGAAAATTATGGAGTCAAACATTTTTCATGACTCTGGATACTTCTTATTAAAGGAGGGAGATCTTATACTTAAAGCTCATATAATACAATCTAAAAGTCTTCATCAACTAATT
>NW_006420501.1:2027-2837 GCF_000296735.1 Chrysochloris asiatica | reverse complement strand
CAGGGTCGCTGTATGTCGGAACCAGCTCTATGACACTTAACAACAATAGCATGCTGGTTCTGTGGAATAAGCACTGAACTGTTACTAAGTGCCATCTAGTTGGTTCCAACTCACAGCGATCCTATATAGGGTTTCTGAGGCTACAAATCTATGTGGTTGCAGAAAACTTGGTCTTTTTCCCACACAGTGGTTGTTGGGCTTTATAACTGCTGACCTTGTGGTTCACAGTTCAGTGCTTCTCTTACGGAGCCACTGTGCTCCTGTATATGTACATTTATCTTTAAGCCTGTGTAAGGTTCTTTCTAAGAGATTCAGTTTATAAGAATAAAAAGTCTTTTAAAAACTCTCATAAGAAAATATAAACTTGGCCAGTGAAAGACTTATTTTGGTTTTTTAAAAAAATATTTTATTGTGTATTATGTGATAATTTACATGGGAGAACATTAACTTTACATTCATTCTATCGTATATCGTGTCATTGCCATGATTACAATCCCCTCCATGCATCATCACCCAACCAAAGGGTATACCCTGACAGCTTGCTCCTTGGTCATCAGCACACAGCCCCTCTCCATCTCTGGGTCTAGAGTTCCCAGCTACTCCATGTCTCCACCGCATTGTCTGTGCCTCCATCTCTGGCGTCCCTTTTCTCTGGGTAGGGTCCCGCACTCCACTCTTGTCCCTTGATGGTCCCAGGGCCCTCCGTTCCTGACTTCAAAGTCAACCACTCCCCTCCTTTTGCTACAAAACGTCTACCTTTACATTTTCAAGCCTCACAGTCAGTCCTGATAGCAATTATTCACTATTGTA
>NW_006420501.1:0-727 GCF_000296735.1 Chrysochloris asiatica | reverse complement strand
CTGAAATGACAGCAAGGATTGAATGAGATACTGTGGAAACACGTACTTTGAAATTTTACACTTGTGAGATAGTGCTATATAAGAGGTCTCTTAATCTGTGAAGAATAGTTGTTTCATGTGATTAGCCTTTGTTCTCAATTGCTAATCCTTCCTGCTGCATTACAAAATTATTTGCTTATAAGTAGATTTGGTTGCTGGTTTCATTTTCTTACCAGGTTGAACAGAAAACTGAGTAGCACATAGAAGGTAAGATTGTGACCAGGGTAATAAGAACTACCTGTTGCAGCATTCAGAGTGGGAGATGTTAGATTGAAACCACTGCCCAAACAGATGTCCAGCATTTCTTTAAAAAGCATTGATATGTTTTTTTTTTAAAGCTCATACTTACATGATATACTAGGTTCTATGTGTTCTGAGTTCTTTACATTTCATCCTCACAATGAGTTTATGAGGTAGATGCTGTTTTTTTTTTTTAAGGTTTTTATTGTCGGTAGGACTGGAAGGTGGCAGGGCACTCAGAAAGCGATTGTGGAAAAAAATGCCTCCTCAAAGTAGGGTTGACCATAATGACATGCATACAGTTAAGCTTGGGGGAGAAAAGCACACAGAACCTGCATTTGCTGATGGGCAATAACTTAAAATGAAGAAAAACAGCTGTAAACATCCATTGAAAATTGGAACATGGAATGTACGAAGTATGAATTTGGGAAAATTGGAAGTGGTCAAA
>NW_006420500.1:3198-3649 GCF_000296735.1 Chrysochloris asiatica | reverse complement strand
GCTAGGGCTGTTAGGGCTTTAGGGCTAGGGCTAGGGCTGTTAGGGCTTTTGGGATAGGTCTAGGGCTAGCGCTGTTAGGGCTTTGGGGTAGGTCTAGGGCTAGGTCTGTTAGGCCTTTAGGTCTAGTTCTAGGGCTGTTTGGGTTTTAGGGGTAGGGCTAGGGCTGATAGGGCTTTAGGGCTATGGCTAAGGCTAGAGCTTTTAGGTCTTTAGAGCTAGGGCTAGAGCTGTTAGTGCTTTAGGTCTATGTCTATGGCTGTTAGGGCTTTAGGGCTAGTGCCACGGCTAGGGCTGTTAGGGCTATAGGGCTAGGGCTAGGCCTGTTAGTGCTTTAGGGCTAGGGCTTTGGCTAGGGCTGTTAGGGCTTTTGGGGTACGTCTAGGGCTAGGTGTTTTAGGCCTTTAGGGCTAGGTCCTGGGCTGTTAGGCCTTTAGGGCTAGGGCTAGGGCTG
>NW_006420500.1:0-680 GCF_000296735.1 Chrysochloris asiatica | reverse complement strand
GCTAGGTATAGGGCTGTTAGGGTTTTAGGGCTAGTGCATGGCTAGGTCTATTAGGGCTATAGTGCTTGGGCTGTTAGGGCTTTAGGGATAGATCTAGGGCTGTTAGGGCTTTAGTGCAAGGGCTAGGGATAAATATTTAGGGCTAGTGCTTAAGGATTAGGGCTAGGGATCTTAGTGCTTTAAGGCTAGGCCTAGGGCTACAGCTGTTAGGGTTTTAGGGGTAGTGCTTGGGCTAGCCTGTTAGGGCTTTAGGGCTAGGGCTAGTGCGAGGGCTGTTAGAGCTTTAGGGTAGAGCTAGAGCTGTTAGGGCTTTAGGGCTAAGGCTAGGTCTGTTAGGGCTTAAGGCAAGTGCTGTTAGGGCTTTAGGGTTAGGGCTAGTGCTGTTAGGGCTTTAGGGCTAGGGCAAGGGCTGTTAGGGCTTTAGGGAAAGATCTAGGGCTGTTAGGGCTTTAGTGCAAGGGTTAGGGCAAAGGATTTAGGGCTAGTGCTTAATGGCTAGGGCTGGGGCTCTTAGTGCTTTTAGGCTAGGCCTAGGGCTACAGCTGTTAGGGCTTTAGGGATAGTGCTAGGGCTAGCCTGTTAGGGCTTATGGCTAGGGCTAGTGCAAGGTCTGTTAGAGCTTTAGGGCTAGTATTAGTGCTGTTAGGGCTTTAGGGCTAGGGCTAGAGCTTTTAGGGCTT
>NW_006420499.1:1351-1914 GCF_000296735.1 Chrysochloris asiatica | reverse complement strand
GCCCTATCAGACCTAGCCCTAGCCCTAAAACCCTAACAGCCCTAGACCTAGCCCTAAAGGCATATCAGACTTAGCCCTAGACCTACTCCAAAAATACTAACAGCCCTAGCCCTAGCCCTACAGCCCTAACAGCCCTAGCACTAGCCCTAGACCTAAGGCCCTATCAGACATAGCCCAAGCCCTAGCCCTAAAGCCCTAACAGATGTTCCCCTAGCCCTAGCCCTAAAGCACTACCAGCCCTAGACCCAGCATTAGCCATAAAGCCCTAAAAGGCCTAGCCCTAGCCCTAGCCTTAAAGGACTAACAGCCATAGCCAAATCCCAAGCCTTAAAGCCCTAACCGCTCTAGCCCTAACCCTAGGCTTAAGGCCTATAAGACCAAGCACTAACCCTAGCCCTAAATCACTATCAGCCTTAGCCCTAGACCTAGCCCTAAAGCCCTAAAAGGCCTAAGCCTAGCCCTAAAGCCCTAACATCCCTAGACATAGCCCTAAAGCCATAAAATCCTTAGCCCTAGCACTAGACCTAAGGCATTTCAGACCTAGCCCTAGCCCTAAAGCCCTA
>NW_006420499.1:0-637 GCF_000296735.1 Chrysochloris asiatica | reverse complement strand
CCCTATATCTAGACCTAAATCCCTAGCCCTAGCCCTAAAGCTCTAACAGACCTAGACCTAGCCCTACCCCTAAAGCCCTAACAGCCCTTGCCCTAGCCCTCAATACCTTGCTCTAAAATCCTAGCCCTAGATGTAGCCCTAAAGCCCTACCCCTAACCCTGTCCCTAAAGAGCTGAAAGCTCTATCCCTATCCCTTTTCCTAAAGCCCAAACAGCCCTAGCAGTAGCCCTAAAGCCCTAACAGACCAAGCCCTATCACTTGTCCTAAAGCCCTAACAGCCCTAACTCAAGCCCTAGCCTTAAAGACCTAACAGACCTAGCCCTATCCCTTGCCCTAACCCTAACAGATGTAGCCCTAGCCCTAGCCCTAAAGCACTAACAACACTAGACCTAGCATTAGTCATAAAGCCCTAACAGGACTAGCGTAGCCCTAGCTTTAATGCCCTAACAGCCATAGCCAAAGCCCTAGCCCTAAAGCCCTAAAAGCACTAGCCCTAACCCTAGTCCTAGCCCTAACCCTAGCCCTAAAGCCCTATCAGCCCTAGCCCTAGCCCTAAAACCCTAACAGCCCTAAGCCTAGCCCTAAAGCCCAAACAACCCAAGCCCTAAAGCCCTAACAGCACTGGCCCTAGCCCTAA
>NW_006420498.1:1753-2962 GCF_000296735.1 Chrysochloris asiatica | reverse complement strand
TAAGAGAGGCACATAAGAAACCATTTTCTCAGAAGCTACAATTACTGGAGTTTGAAGCATAGAATGAATAAGACCAAAGAAAATTATACAGAGGTAGCCCAAGAGTGAGTTCGTAAAAGCCAATGAACCCAGGATGTCCGGAGTTTACTTCCTTGGGCCCTCAGGGTCCCTGGCTAGCAAGCCTGAGAGCAGCCATCATGTTGGATTTTCATCCATGACACTGGTCCTCAGCATCTCAGTACTTGCGGTCCTCAACATATTCCCCCTCTTTGTTTTAATTGGGGGGCGCAAATGTCCACTGTGAGGGCCGAAATAGAGCTTAGCAATGAGACAATGACTGGAAGAAAGTAGGAAGTAACAGCAGCATTCCGCAAAAGGGTGTGCCAATTCATAGAGGAACATAATCAATCTTTAACAGAGGTAGCAAACTAGTAGCCACTCAGAGACAGGAACCCAATTTGAGAATTACTTATATCAGAATTTTGAACATGTAGCTGTTGAATATCCATAGACAAGTGAGTATTATTCCACAACCCCTTAAGATGGTGTTAAATTAAGTTCCAATCGTATTCTAGTTTACTATAAGATAACACAAATCCACTTATACTGTAAATAACATTAAACTGAGAGTCTAAACTGGATATTTTGAATCTTATTTCCCATAAACAATATTGCTTCTTCTAAAGCATTTAGTCTATTTTGTAAACCTTTATCTATTTGTTCTTGGACTATAAAAGCAATACTAACATTTCTAGAAAGTTGATTTACATGACGGGAAGCATGAACTGATTATACAAGGGAAGCGGTAGAGAGGGCAAAAGAAGTAACATTTCCTATTAATGCAGTGATTCCTAAAATGAGAGCAGCAACAAAACATGTGGCACATTTAAGGGCCAAGGCAGTACAATGAATGGCCTTAATTCCGATAACATTAACAGGTAATAAAACATACAGTGGTTGATGAACAATTTACAAAAATAGGAACATCTGTTGAATCCCATTCCCAATACCAGACAAGCAAAGCAACAAAGAGTTTCTGGAGTTGTATCAGTTCTCTAAGGGTTAAACAGTTCTCAAAGTGTTCTCAGGGTCCGTGGCTAGCAAGCCTGAGAGCGGCCATCATGTTGGATTTTCGTCCATGACACCGGTCCTCAGCATCTCAGTACTTGCGGTCCTCAACATCTTCCTATCCAGGAGCACAGTACATTC
>NW_006420498.1:0-511 GCF_000296735.1 Chrysochloris asiatica | reverse complement strand
AAGCCATCTGGGCCTGGACTTTTTTGGGTTGAGAGTCTTTTGATGACCTGATCAATTTCTTCTTTATTTATGGGTCTGTTCATGTTTTCTACTTCACTGTGTGTAAGTTTAGGTAGGTCGTGTTTATCTAAAAATGTATCCATCTTTTCTAAGTTTTCAAATTTGTTGGAGTACAAACTCTTCATAGTATTCTGTTATTATCCTTTGATTTCCTTTGGTTCCATTGTGACATCCCCCATGTGGTTTCTAATGCATGTTATTTGTGTCATCTCCCTCTTTCTTTTGTTAGGTTTACCAATGATCTGTCAATTTTGTTAATCCTTTCAAAGAACCAGCTTCTTGTCCTGTTGATTCTTTCTATAGTTTTTCTCTTTTCTGTCTCATTTATTTCTACTCCAATCTTTGTTATTTCTTTTATTTGGATGGCCATATGTTCCCTGTATAGGTCTGCTTCTAGTTATTGTAGATGCTGAGTTAATGTGTTGTTTTTGGTTCTTTCTTCTTTTTGGAT
>NW_006420497.1:2433-2985 GCF_000296735.1 Chrysochloris asiatica | reverse complement strand
AAAGCATCTTCTCAGATGACAATGCTAGCTATCAAATTAGAAATCAACAATAGGAAGACCAAGGAAATCAAGTCAAATACATGGAAACTGAATAAGACCCTGCTGAAAAGCAACTGGATAGTAGAAGATATACAAAACCATCAGCCTACATTATTCTCAATGGAGAGAAACTGAAAGCCTTCCCTTTGCAAACAGGAACCAGAAAAGGATGCCCTTTGTCACCACTCGTATTCAATATTGTGCTGAAAGTCTTAGCAAGAGCTATACTGCAAGACAGGGAAATTAAAGGCATTCAAATTAGCAAAGAGGAAGTAAAACTCTCTCTATTTGAAGACAATATGAGCTTATATATAGAAAACCCCAAAACTCAGTAAAAAGCTACTAGACCTCATTGGAAGATTAAGCAAAGTGACAGGATATAAGATCAACATATGAAAATCAGTTGGATTTCTCTATACTAAAAACAACAGCATTGAATAGGACATTAGGAAAACAATACAATTTATAATAGCCACTCAAAGGATGAAATATCTAGGAATAAATGTAACCAAA
>NW_006420497.1:0-1256 GCF_000296735.1 Chrysochloris asiatica | reverse complement strand
TACAAGAAATAGGAGCTTTAACACAGGTAGATATATGCACACCAATGTTCCTAGCAGCACTATTTACAATAGCAAAAAGATGGAGATAGCCAAAGTGCCCATCAGCTGAAGAATGGATAAACAAACTGTGGTACAGACACACAATGGAATATTATGCTACCTTGAAGAATAACAAGGAAGCTACAAGCCACCACATAACATGGATGAACTTTGAGGACATTATGTTGAATGAAATTAGTCAGTCACAAAAGGAGAGATACTGCATAGGACCACTACTATAAAAGACTAAAAAAAGAACCCATACTAAAGGGGGTGGGATGGTATTCTTCACTGGTTGCTGGGAATGTGGGGGGTAGGGTGATGGGAGGGAGGGGAAGGTGGAGCACAGGGCAAGGAATACACACAGAATAGTTTGGGTGCTGGGGAGGAGGGCAATATTTTAAAAGGGAGAGGAGAATGGAAGAACAAAGCAGATGGGAGAACAATTAGGCAGGTATGTGTGGGCTAAGTGGGACAGAGATAAAGAATGATGTGTGCACAACCTTAGAAAACAAGATTCTAGGATACAGGGATTGAGACATGGTTAGAATGGGCAAAAGGGGGGAAATAATGGTAAGATGCTTGGCTGTCTTTTGAATCTTGGTTTCCCTTGCATACCATTATAAAATAGTCTCTGGAGAAGAGAAAGGAATAGCCAGAAATATCACCATAGAAAGCTTGTAAGTCCATCTTCTGCCTATAACTGATTGGAGTACCTAATATGGGACTACAATGTGTCCAGTGAAGGAGGCTTCCTGCGGAACCTCTGCATTATATAACAGTATAGGTGGAATCCTGAACAGCATCCAGAATCTCCAGAGGTGGGATATTTCTACTTGAAAGGACGGGCAAACCAGCCTGGAGTGACTAGAAGAACAGACGGTACTTCTTGAAAGACCGACAAGAAAAACACATAACAATATAGGAAGATCGACTGATTACTATAAGAACAAGCAAGTTGCTCGCCAAGGAGACATCAAGGAAAGTGGTCAGGCTTGTAGGGTATACCCTTTTGTTGGTTGATGATGCATGAAGGGGATTGTAACCATGGCAATGAAATGATACACGATAGGATGAATGTAAACTAATGTTCTCCCATGCAAACTATCACATAATTCACAATAAAACATTTTTAAAAAATGAAACTAAAAAAGCCAGAACAGATGCCAAACCCAGTGAAAAGAAAATTCTGGTGTCTTCTGACATTCAAGGACCTT
>NW_006420496.1:0-2779 GCF_000296735.1 Chrysochloris asiatica | reverse complement strand
ACCAATCACAGCGTGTATTCCCATTGAGTCTTAGTCTTGGAAGGGGGTTTGCACTGAGGGGACCCGACCACTTGCCTTGATGTTTCCTGGGCAAGCAAGTTGCTTGTTCTTTTAGTAAGGAGCTTTGGATTTTGTTTAAGGTTCTGGGTGCCAGTTTCCCGTGCCCACCTGAGAAGAAATCTGCCTATGTAAGCAAAATACAGTGATTTCTGGATAGATCTAGCTACGGCCACCAGCAACCAGAAGTCCTCAGGCCGGAGGGCTCGGCCACAGCCAAGTGGAGGCAGTGACCCAGCGCTAGAAGCCATGGAGCTGCATGTCTAAAGGGAGAGGTGTGACCAATTTTTCATCTTTCACTTTTAATTTTTCACATATATCTCCTCTTTACCTTGATCGTGCCCTCACTGCACAGCCCAGATGAGATGTGGAGTCTAAGTAAAGAGGTTTACCGGAATTGGAAATGAGGAGAGTGCATCATAGTGACAGGAAGAAGAAAGTATGGGAGGAGCTCAGGGACAGCATGACTGGCAGGTGTAACTGAACCAGGTGAGTGTTCTTTTCTAAGTATTTGTTTTGTTTTCAGTAAGCTAGGAGGCAAGACCACCAGCTGAGCATGAGGAGATGGAGATAGGAGACATTGGAGTTTAAGGAGACAGAGGATGGTGTGAAATAGAAGTCTAGAATGGAGCAGGATGTGTTATAAACTTGCCCAGTGACTCTATGGACTCATTTCACATTGCTATTGTTAGTTGTCATCAAGTCAGTTCTATCTCATAGATGGTGACCCCATTTGTGCAGAGTAGAACCACTCTATAGGGTTTTCAAGGCTGTGACCTTTTTAAAGTAAATGGCCAAGGCTGTCTTCCAAGGAACATGTTTGTTTTTTTGATGTTAAATGCCACTGAGTCGATTCTGACACATAGCAACCCTGTATAGGGTTTCCAAAGAGCAGGAAGGAGCATGTAGGTAAATTCAAACCACCAACATTTTGGCTAGCAATCAAGTGCTTAACTATAGGCACTACCCAGAGATTCCTCACTCCAAATTGTGTTGTTGTTAAGTGCCATCGAATCAGTCCTGACTCATAGCGACCCTGTATAGGGTTTCTGAGAAGTGGTTGGTGGGTTTGAACCACAGACCTCCCTCCATGTTAGAGGTCATGTAAAGATCAGGCCATTCTGAAGTAACTCAGAATGATTGATTGCTTCTTTCCAGCCCCATTCAGCTCCCCTGGGTGCAGGCACAGAATCACTGGAAAGCTGGATTCAACCAAGGTTGGAATTTTGCCAGGAGAGTTTAATGAAAGGGGAGAAATTGAGGCTAAGTGTGGATGAGTGATTATAAAAATGGGTTATGGACTCCAAGGAAAAGGAAAGCATGAATGAAGTGAGGACGAGGGATAAAAGGGCTGGCTTAATAGATCCCAGTGGTGTTGGCGAAGTACTATGATCAGGTTAATAGGATTGAACTACATAGAAAGACCAGGTGGAATGTGGGTTTCTCAGAGGTGAGATTACAAAAGCGGGAGCTACTATTCTTACACATCATTTGAATGGGGACTGGGGCAGGGTAAAGATCAAGATCATTGGAAGGGAGAAGACAAGAAATTGAGAGATTAGAGTTTAGGAAGGATCACCTAAAAATCTAGCAGGAGTAATGACAGTGACAGTGAGCCAGGGGTTAAGACTCACATAGAATCTGTAACAATGATAAGGGGTCTATGGTGTAACCTGATGTTAGAAAATTAAATTCTGTGGGGTGCTTTCATGGGGATAGAAAGTTAGGAATGGACTATGAGGAACCAGGAGGACACCAATTCCACCTTCAGATGCTGGGGTATGAACGAGGTAAAGGAGAGCAAAAATCCCGCACTTGGGAGAATGACAGAGAAAGCTTAGGAGACATGAATTTTGGGGGAAGTAGGAAGGTGAAGTTCAGAGAAGCTGAGACTATAGGGGCTTGTACCAATGACTGTTATGTCTCATCAGGGCAGACTAGAAGGTTTATGGATTTTGTTTTTTTTTTAAGGTTTTTATTGTGGATTGAGTGAATGTTTACAGGGCAGATCATCAGTTTTACATTCAACAAATCATACACCTTGTTTCATTACAATGATTAAAATCCCCTCCATGTACCATCAGTTAACAGTATTTCTCTCTATTCACTTTAGCTTTTTTTAAAAAAAAAAACCACCAACAACAAAAACCCACTCAGTCGTATATAATAATTTACACCTCCAAAGGGCACATTCTGCAAGTCTGCCTCCTGGCCACCAGCTCTTAGTTCCTCTCTTCCCATGAATCTAGAGTCCTCAGCTGCTCCCCCTCTCCATGATTCCATCTCTGCCTCTGTCTCTGGTCCCTCATTCTGCTTGTGCTCTTCTCCCTTGATGGCCCTAGGGTCCTCTGTTTCTGGACTGTAAGACTAACCACTCCCCTGTTTTTGTTACAAAACTTCTACCTTTACAAATGTGGCAGTCACAATTAGTCATGATAACAATTACTCACTATTGAATCATATGAATTGAATCCCCATCTCTTTTCACCAGACCCATCGAGACAAGATGAAAACTATTCAGTGGGGACTCTTTCTTCCCCCTTTCCCATATTCTTAAACTAAATTCCCTCTTGAAAATTTGTAAGTCAGCCACTTCGTGCCTTTATCACTCCCTCATTTTAGGTAGCCAATGTCTAAGTTGCCCTTCCCTATCTACCCTGTATACAGAGGGGATAGCATTGATACTTGATGTGAAGACTCCTTCTCTCTCTGTTGGTATTTA
>NW_006420495.1:1672-2733 GCF_000296735.1 Chrysochloris asiatica | reverse complement strand
ATAATATTCCATTGTGTGTCTGTACCACAGTTTGTTTATGCATTCTTCCATTGATGGGCACTTAGGCTGTCTCCATCTTTTTGCTATTGTAAATAGTGCTGCTATGAATATTGATGTGCATATATCTACTTGCGTATGGCTTGTATATCTTGAGGATGTATACCAAGTAGAGGAATTTCTGGATAATATGGTATTTCTATTTCCAACTTTCTGAGGAAGCATCATACTGTTTTCCATGGTGGTTGGGCCATTTTGCATTCCCCACCAGCAATGTAGGAGGGTCCCAGTCTCTCCACATCCTCGCCAGCATTATCTTCTGCATTTTTGAACTTTACTGTTCTTGCTGGTGTGAGATGATATCTCACTGTTGTTTTGATTTGCTCTGGTAGCGTAGTTGTTACGAATCGGGCTGCTAACTGCAAGGTCGGCAGTTCAAAACTACCAGCTGTTTCACGGGAGAAAGATGAGGCTTTCTACTCCCATAAAGATTTGCAGCCTTGGAAACCCTGTGTAGGGTCACTGTGAGTCCGAACCGACTCCACAGTACTTAACAACAACAACAATGACTAATGGAGCTCTGGTGTGGTGCTGTGGATTAATGCACCAGACTGCAAATCTGTTTGAACTGCAAGGTTAGTGGTTCAAGCTCACCAGCTGCTTCTCGGAAACCCTTAACAGGGTCGCTATGGGTCAGAACTGACTCAATGGCACTTCACAACAACAACAATGACTAATGATCATGAACATTTCTTCATATGTTTGTTGTCTGCCCAAATGTCTTCCTTGGTGGAGTGTTTGTTCATGTCCTGTGCCAATTTTTGAATTGGGTTACTTTTTTCTTGTAGAGGTGTTGTAGTTTCCTATAGATTTTAGAAATTAGTCCCATGTCTGATATGTCATTGCAAAAGATTTTTTCCCATTCTGTGGACTCCCTTTTTACTCTTTTGGTGAAATCCATTGATGCACATAGTTTCTAATTTTTAGAATTATCTATTGTGTCTTCTTTTGTTTGTGTAAGTTTTGCAATGTTTTGTAGTCTGTGTGCCCAGGATTTGTTGTTG
>NW_006420495.1:0-632 GCF_000296735.1 Chrysochloris asiatica | reverse complement strand
ATATGATCATGTGGTTCTTTTCCTTTTTCTTATTTATGTGGTGGATTACAATGATTGTTCTTCTGATGTTGAACCATCCTTGCATCCCTGATATGAATCCCACTTGGTCATGATGTATTTTTTTTTTTGATGTATTGCTGAATTCTGTTGGCTAGGATTTTGTTGAGAACTTTTGCATCTATGTTCATGAGGGATATTGGTCTATAATTTTCCTTCTTAGTGTTGTTCTTCCCTGGTTTTGGTATGAGGGTTATACTTGCTTCATAGAATTTATTAGGGAGTTTTCCATCCTCTTCTATATTCTGGAATAATTTGAGTAGAACTGGTGACAGCTCTTTCCTGAATGTTTGGTAAAATTCACCAGTAAAGCCATCTGGACCCAGACTTTTTTTGGTTGGGAGATTTTTGATGACCTGGTTAATTTCTCCCTTTGTTTTAGGTCTGTTCAAGTTTTCTACATCACTCTGTGTAAGTTTAGGTAGGTTGTGCTTTTCTAAAAATGTATCCATCTCCTCTAGGTTTCTCTATAATGCTTTAATTTGTTGTTAGGTGCCATCAAATCAGTACCAAGTCATAGTGACCCTCTGCATAGCAGAATGAAACACTACCCCTTCCTGCACCAACCTCACAAT
>NW_006420494.1:3397-3945 GCF_000296735.1 Chrysochloris asiatica | reverse complement strand
GTTCTCCCATATAAACTATCACATAATTCACAATAAAAACTTACAACAAAACAAAACATTTTGCTATTGGTTTGAGATGATAATCTCATTGTTTTGATTTGCATCTCTCCAATGTCTTATGATCCTGAATATTTCTACATATGTTTGTTGGTGGCTTAGAATGTCTTCCACGGTGAAGTGTCTGTTCATGTTGTGTGCATATTTTTAATTGGGTTATTTGTCTTTTTCTTGTAGAGATGTTGTAGTTTTCCATAAATTTTAAAGGTTAGTCCCTTGTCTGATATATCAGTAGCAGACTTTTTTTTTTCTTGCTTTCCTTTCAATAATTTTATTTTGTTGTTGTTGTTGAGAATATACACAGCAAAACATACATCATTTCAACAGTTTCTACATGTAGTATTTAGTGACATTGAGTACATTTTCTGAGTTGTGTAATCATTCTCACCTTCCTTTTTGGGTTGTTCCATCCCCATTAGCATAAATTAACAGCCTACAAGTTTCTATCTAGGGTTTTGAGTTGCTATCTTTATAGATAGTTCTTTTTTTTT
>NW_006420494.1:0-547 GCF_000296735.1 Chrysochloris asiatica | reverse complement strand
GGGTTTTTCCTGATGATCTTTCTTTGAAGATGTATCTTCAGTCGCTCTAGCTGTTCCAGGCTGGTCTGCCTGTCCTTTCTAGTGGGAATGTCCCACCTCATAAGGTTCTGGATGGGACACAGGATTCCACCTAAGGTCCTATACTCTGCAAAGGCTCTGCAAGAGGCCTATTTCACTGGGTAAGTTCTATAACTCCTTTTAGTTATAGGCTGAAGACGGGCTTACAAGTTTTTTGTAATCATGTTTTCCAACATTCCTTTCTATCCCACTCAAGTGTCTATTTTACAGTAGTAGCAAGGGAAAACAATTTTTATAAGACAGTCAAACATCTTAGTGTTATTTCCCTTCTTCAATCTATGCCTAGATTCCTGTATCACAGAGCCCTGTTGTTCCAAGGTTGAGCATGTATCGCTATTTACATCTGTCCCACTTAGCTCATAGAAACCTGTCTCAGTGTTCCCCTATTTACTTTGTTATTCCATCTCCTGCCCCTTCTTGTATTGCCCTCCCCAACACCCGAACTATGATGTGTCTGTTCTTACCCTGT
>NW_006420493.1:0-2986 GCF_000296735.1 Chrysochloris asiatica | reverse complement strand
AAATAAAGTAAGTAAAGAAATAATTGGTAAACTGGAGTGTAGATGAGAGTAAATTATATCCCCAACATCAACAATGAAAACTATGTATCTGCATATCAATTTTCCACATTTCTCCAATCTTCTTTGAGACCCACTATGACTCTCTCGATAGAGTTCAGTGACTCTATTGTATCCATTTGGAGGTATTAGGGGGAAATTAAAGGGCAACATGAGAGAGAAGTTTACTACTTACCCTCCAAAATCTGTTTTTCATCACTAGAGTCTCATTTTATGAAGATCATTGCTCGTTTCTACCCATCTATAGTATATCTGGTGTGAGCTGTGGGGTAATGTGCCAGACTGCAATGCCATTTGAAATGCAAGTTCAGTGGTTCAAGCTCACCATCTACTCCTCTGAAACCCTATACAGGGTTGCTATGGGTTGGAATCAACTCCGCGGCACTTAATAACAACAACAAAGAGTATATCTACAGTGTGTGGATTCTGATGATAGTTACATCCCTTGCATCTTCAGTCCAAGAGGGTATAACAACCCCATTTTGCCACAGTTTGGGCACTACCAATACTTATAGGTTGACCTTACCTCAAAGTATACTGTTGTAATAATTTTATCTTTATTATTGTGTTGATTGTTGGCACTGAGTCAGTTCAAATCCAAGGTGACTTCACATATACAGAGTAGTACCACTCCATAGTGGAACCAAGGTTATGACAATTTGAAAGCAGATTACCAGGCTTAACTTTATTGGGCATCTGGAAGGGTTTGAAACACCAACTTTTCAGCAATTAGTTTACCAAAATAACAAGGGATTCTCTTTCCTCTGTTTTCTAGTGAGACCCTATATAATATGAGCATAAAACAACCCAATCCTTTATCAATCATTCATTATTCAATATGTTGTTTTTAGGTACTCTCAAGTTGAGACCAACTCATAATCACCCTATGCACATCAGACCGAAACACTGCCTGGTCCTTGTCCAACCTTACATTTTTTGCTACATTTGAGGTCATTGCTGCTGTCACTGTACCAGTCCATCTAGATAGGGTCTTCTTTTTTTCTGATCCTCCACTTTACCAAACAAAATATCCTTCTCCAGGGACAGGTCCCTGCTGACAATATGTCTGAAGTATGAAAGACAAAGTCTGGCCATCCCTGCATCCAAGGAGCACTTTAGATATACTTCTTCCAAAACAGATTGATTTGTTCTTTTGGCAGTCCATGGTCCTATGAGTTGGTAGTGACTCAATGGCATCCTAAAACAACAACAAATTTTGTCTGCTAAATTTTGACTATTTACTGAATGCTCCTGATCACCAAGATGGCAAGACTTCATCTAAAATTCTTTGGACATATTATCAGTTTGGAACAGTCCCTGGAGAAGAACATCCTATTTGGTACCTACAGGGTCAATGAAGACGAGAATGATCTCAAGCAGATGGAGTTATACAATGACTACAATGTGTCCAAACATAGCAATGACTGTGAGGAAGGCACAGGGATGGCAATGTTTTCGTTTGTTGTGTCTAGAGTCAGTATTAGGAAGAACCAACCCAAAGTTATCTAATAACAGCAAGTAACTTCATATTTCTAACACAAGCTTCATTTTTTGATTCTAACTTATTATTTGACAACTTCACTGATGATATATAAATCACCTCATTTTGTCATGCCATACTCTAGCTGAGGAAAATTTGCAATGTAAGATGTTAACAGCAAAGGAAACTAGCTTTCATAGGAATATGAGCAGATTCTCTCCAATCTTCATAAATTTTATGCAAATACAAATATATATTAAGATAAAAAAAAGGAACATCAAGCGAGATAATCTTTGTCAAGGCATTTAAATAATATTTGATACTTGTAGTAATACAGTTACATTGTTTGAGGTAGTAGATCATATTCCTAATATGTACATTTATATGTACATATAAAACTAAAACCATATAAAGTTTACAACAAAACAAATTTAAAACCTCCTTAAACATCTAAATAATTATGAATTATATGAATAATTACACATGAAATCACCTCTTGGTTACTCTTACAGTTAAAAAATCTGAAATATAGATATTTCAATTATTATAAAACTAATGAAAATATACAAATATTTCATTTAAAACTGATACCAAAATTCAAATTACTGAATACTGCTTTAAAGAGAATTTTTCCTTACCATATTCATTAGCAAATTATAACAAAGACAAGATAAACAAAGTTAAAAATTTATCTCTAAAATGTATTCAAAGTAACACAAATTCCAAAGACCTAGCACATCTGCTTTTGTGACAAGAACAGTTATATTAAATTATTTTCATGTTATTCTTGAGACGGTCTTTGCATTATTTTTATAACACTTAAACTTTAATTGTAATCCGGCATCTACATGTATACACTGAGGGTTTATTTACAGTTTAGTTCTAATTCATACTCAGTGTATTTCCTCCTTTTTACTCTTTTCCAATTTCAGCTACATCTCCCTTTTGTCTCATTCATTTTTCTTGACACTAAAACTATGCATTTTATTCTATTGGCGGCTTGTCCTGAGGATAATTGTAAAATCTGTCTTTTTCCAATTATGAGAGGTGTTCCATAAATTCTTTGGGGTATATTCGTCTTGAGATGTGTGCCCATAACTTCCATTAATGTTGCCCATTTAAACTTGATCTATTACTTTCCTTTTGTCTCTAAGTGACTCCAGTCTAGTGATAATGCAGTTTTGTTTATAACATCCAAACTCCCCCTTATCTGCCTACAGTTACTCACAAATGCTTTGCATATAAGTCATTTATTAAATTTTTTAAGCAAGGTAATATAAGACCAACCCTTATTTTGGAAGGTTGAATATTATTATTTTCTTTTCAGAAGCCATATGCCATCATATAAATACAGAATTTGAATATGGTCATTTGATTAAAGAGTAACATTATACCAAAATAAACCTAGTATAAAAATAATAGGCTTGGATTTATAGATAAAAAAAAAAA
>NW_006420492.1:2422-3312 GCF_000296735.1 Chrysochloris asiatica | reverse complement strand
AATGTGTATATATGGAGTACTGGTGTGGTGCTGTGGGTTAATGATCTGGAATGCAGCGTTGGTTTGAACTGCAAGGGCTGAGGTTCAAACTCACCAGCCACTTCTCAGAAATCATATACGCAGTTACTATGAGTTAGAACCAACTCAAAAGTCCTTATGAACAACAACAGTGTGCCTATAAGGAGCCCTGGTAGTATAATTATTATGCATTGGACTGCTGAAAGGAAGGTTCAAGCTCACCAGCTGCTTCTTGGAAACCCTGTACCGGGTCACTATGAATTGGAACTGACTCAATGGCACTTAACAACAACAACAGTGTGTAAATAAGGAAGACTGATAGTAATATTTATGCATTGAGCTCACTTAACATACATATATAAATATACACATCTTGTTGTAGTTGTAGTTTATTGCTGTAGAAATCTGTTCTGACTCATAGTGACCCAGTATAGGGTTTGAACTGCCGACCTTGTAGTAAGGTATTTAATGCTTATCTTACAGTGCCACACAAGAACTTCCGTTTAGGTTCAAACCCAATAGGGAAAATCCTTCCATGAGGATATTCACTGATAGACCAAAATAGTGACCAGTAGACAGAACAAGAGACATTAGTTTATTACCGAAAAAGATGGTTTGCAAACAGGGAAACCCACCAACTGGGATGAGAACAGTGGCTGTTTCTGGTGGCGACCAGTTAGACAGCCAGGATTTTCTGCTGTGGAAGCAGTTTGTGGGTCTCTCTTATACAATGTGTCAAATAAGCCTGATGTGGTACTGTGAGATAAAGTAATAGACCACAAGGTTGGTTTGAACTATAAGGTCGGCAGTTCAAGCTCACTAGCTTTTTCCTGGGAAATCCTATACAGGGCTATACTCCAGTAAAGAAGGGA
>NW_006420492.1:0-560 GCF_000296735.1 Chrysochloris asiatica | reverse complement strand
AGCCTTGTTCTTTGCTAATGTCTTCAATTCTCCTTGTAATTCTTCCTTCTGTATCATTAGCTCTTGATCAAATGGTACATCTTGAAATGGTTGAACGTCAACCACTTCTCTTAGCTAGAGTGACTTTCTGTATTCCTTCCATTTTCTTTTGATGTTTTCTGCATTATTCAATATTTTGCCTGTGTTGTTGTTGTTACATGCCATTGAGTCGCTTCTGACCCATGCAACTGTCTATAGGGTTTCCGAGGAACATCTGGTGATCTTAAACCACTGACTTTGCATTTCAGTGCATTAATCCACAGTGTCACACAAGAATCCTTCAAAATTGCAAGTCGAGGTTTGAATTGTTTCCTCAGTTACATCAGGTTGAGAAATGCTGAGTGTATTCTTACATTTTGGAGCATTCAGCACTTATTCTTATAATACCACATACATACATACACATATACACATACACCCACATACCATATATATATCTATACGCTATATATAGATATATACACATATATAAGGAGCTCTGTAGCATAGTGGTTACAAATTGGGCTTCGAACTGCAAGGTC
>NW_006420491.1:2053-3017 GCF_000296735.1 Chrysochloris asiatica | reverse complement strand
ATCAGTATCCTAGGCATTAGTGAGCTGAAATGGACTAGCATTGCCCATTTTGAACCTGACAATCATATGGTTTAATATGCTGATAATGACAGATTGAAGAGGAATGGCATCAAAAAGAACATTTCAAGGTCATTAAGAAAAATGGAAAAGAACAAAATGGATGTCAGAAAAAACTCAAACTTGCTCTCCAGTGTAGAGATGCAAAGAAATGATGAGGTAAAGAGAAAGACAGAAAATTTCAAAGGGCAATTTGAGATGACAAAGTCAAGTGTTGTAATGAAATGTGCAAAGACTTGGAGTTAGAAAACTAAATGGAGGAATACACTCAATACTTCTCAAAGTGAAAAAAAAACTGGAAAAAAATTCAAGCTTTGAGTTGCAATATTAAAGGATTCCATGGGCAAAATATTGAATGATGCAGAAAACATCGAAAGAAGATGGAAGATATACAGAATCACTATACCATATGCATCCATTTCAAGAACTTGCATATGATCAAGAGCCTATGATACTGAAGGAAGAAGTCCAAGGTATAATGAAGGCATTGTCAAAGAACCTAGCTAAGGGGATCAATGAAATACAAATTAACACTTTTAACAAACTGATGCAGCACTGGGAGGCACTCACTCACCTATGCCAACTGTGTAGAAGATATCTATATTTGTGTCCACTCCAAAGAGATGTGACCCAATGGGATACATATCATTAATATCACATACAAGTAAAATTTTGCTAAAAGTACTTTTGCTAAAAAAACAGCTACAAAAGTACATTGACAGGGAAATGCCAGAGGTTCAAGCTGTATTCACACATGGACATGGGATGAGGAATATCACTGCTGGTGGCAGATGGATCTTGGCTGAAAGCAGAATATAATAGGAAGATATTTATCTGTGCTTCATTGACTATGCAAGGGCTCTTTACTGTGTGGATCATGTCAAGCTATGACTAACGTGGCAAAGAA
>NW_006420491.1:0-518 GCF_000296735.1 Chrysochloris asiatica | reverse complement strand
GGGGGACCACTCCCTGGAGAAGACCATCATGTTAGATAAAGTGGAGGATCAGCGAAAAAGAAGATCCCCAATGAGATGCACTAGCACAGTGACAGCAGCAATGGGGTCAAGTGTACCAATGAGAGGATGGCATGGACTGGGCAATGTTTCATTCTATTGTGCATCGAGTCACTGTGAGTCAGAACTGACTCGATTTCACCTAATAACAACAGAAACAAATTTTGTTAATGTGATATTTGTTTAATCTCTAAAGCTAAATAAATACATTAGTGACCCAATATAAAATATCTCCATAATCTCTAAGTCACAGAATTTCATAAATGTTCACATGAGAGTATACTACACAAGGTGTATACTAGAGGGTTTTCTCATGTTTGTGAGAGCTGAAGTGCACAAATGCTAGCCAACATTTAGGAAGGCTTTAGTGTTTCCAAGTTTGACTAAAAACTTCAATTTTATACTTACATGGAGGTTGTTGTTAAGTACCCCAAGTCAGTTCTGACTCATAAGGATCCTGT
>NW_006420490.1:2610-3125 GCF_000296735.1 Chrysochloris asiatica | reverse complement strand
CCATTTTAAAGATGATGGAATTGAGGCTAGAAGAGCATAACTAACTAAGCCTTAGATCCTTCTGATCCCAAGTCCTGAAGTTTGGATGTGAAACCAGGGTTTTTTCACTCTACAGCATGTACTTTCAGTAGCTCTCAAACTTTAGCACACAGAAGAATTTGTCTAGATGCAGACCCCACACCTCACACCCAAGGATTCTGACTCTGGGATGGAAAGGATGAATGAATCATACTTTGAGAAGCGCATACCAAGATGCACTGCATTTCCTTTAAGAAGGTGAAATCTGAGTAGGGAGGCACAGATTTCAAATTTGTTGAATGTTTTTTGAGCACTGACTACATTCCAGTTTCTATGGACTGTAAATGCAAGTGAGATGGAGTCCCTGCCCTCCAGCTCCATCTAGTGGTGGTAGTGGAACAGGTCGACAAATGAATTCATAATTAGACCATCAATAAAAAGTGAGTATAGACTGGCTTTTGGACATATTGTCAGGAAGGAACAGTCGCTGGAGAAGG
>NW_006420490.1:0-750 GCF_000296735.1 Chrysochloris asiatica | reverse complement strand
TAGCGACCCTGTACAGGGTTTCCGAGGGTGTAAATCCTTACGGGAGTAGAAAGCCTCATCTTTCTCCTGCAGAGCGACTGGTAGTTTCGAACCGCTGACCTTAAGGTTCGCAGCCCGATTCGTAACCACTACGCTTACATGAGCATTAATGCTTACTTTATAGGATTGTTCTAAGGGATTCAATGAGATAATAGTTGTGCAACATTCAGTAAGGTACTCAAAAACAGATAACGAAAACCATGAGGCAGTGTTTAAGAAGTGATAAATACCAAGGTTTTCAGTGACTAAACTTATTCAGAAGTCAGGCCTTCTTAAATGACTTGGAGCTTAACTCTACATTTTGCTCCCATTCTATCTGGGACCATATATTGTGTCACTAGTGAAATTTATCAGAAGAAACTGGAGGAACTCCTGAAACTGTGACCTTGAACTACCCTTCAAACTTGGAGATGAAACTTCTTCCAGAGATCGTATGATAGTTAAAGAACAGATCTGTTCATAAAATTTAAAAATCATGTGAATAGCATGTTCTTTTATCTTTTGAAAAAATCAATCATATGACACCAAATGGTCAACATTTACCTTAAAGCAAAGAGGAGAAGGTAAGAGAGACTAGACTGATAGAAACAGAACAACCAGAAAGGAAATAATGAGATGGTGACACATTGTGAAAATGTAACCAATGTCACTGAACAGTTGTTGTGTTATCGAATCAGTTCCAATGCATTGTGAGCCTTCGTAGGGTTTCTG
>NW_006420489.1:3460-4066 GCF_000296735.1 Chrysochloris asiatica | reverse complement strand
CCATGTAGTTAAAACTCTGTATATGGAAATGTTGGACTGATCTGACAAGTATGTAGTTCTCTGTATATGAACATATTGGACTTGTTTACCATGTATTGGACATGTTGGACTACTGTGCCATTTAGATAGCTCTCAGTTATTGGACACGTTGGACAAATCTGCCATGTAGCTAGAACTCGGTATATGGAAATGTTGCAGTACAATTCCATGTTGCTAGCTCTCTGTATATAGACAAGTTTTACTCATCTGCCTTATAGCTAGAACTCTGTATTTGGAAATGTTGCACAACACTTCCATGTGGTTATCTCTCTGTATATGGACATTTTGCAATCGTCTGCCATATAGGTAGCTCTCTGTACATCGATATGTTGGACTGACATGCCAAGAATGTAGCTCTCTGTATATGAACATATTGGACTTGTCTGTCCTGTAGGTGGCTCTCAGTATATGGAAACTCTGGACACATCTGCCATGTAGCTACTAAAATGAATATGGACACGTTGAACTACTCTGCCATGTAGCTAGCTCTCTGTACATCAATATTTTGGACTGATCTGCCAAGTAGGTAGCACTCTGTATATGAACATATTGGACTTGTCTGCCATG
>NW_006420489.1:0-535 GCF_000296735.1 Chrysochloris asiatica | reverse complement strand
TTCTATGTAGCTAGCTCTCTGTATATGGACATTTTAGATTCGTCTGCCATGTAGCTAGTTCTCTATACATGGATATGTTGGACTGATCTGCCAAGTAGGTAGCTCTCTGTATATGAATATTTTGGACTTGTCTACTATATAGCTAGCTCTAAGTATATGGACTTGTTGGACTCATCCATATGTAGCTAGAACTGTGAGTATGGAAATGTTGCACTTCCCTGCAATGTAGCTAGCTCTCTGTATAGGGACATTTTGGATTTGTCTGCCATATAGCTAGCTCTCTGTACATGCATAAGTTGGACTGATCTTCCAAGTAGATAGCTCTCTGTACATGAACATATTGGACTTGTCTGCCCTGTAGCTAGATCTCAGTGTAGGGACACATTGAACACATCTGCAATGTAGCTAAAACTCTGTATATGGAAAAGTTGGTCTACACTGCCATGTACCGAGCTCTCTGTATATACACAAGTTGGTCTCATCTGCCTTGTAGCTAGAACTCTGTATTTGGAAATGTTGCACTGCCCTGCCATGT
>NW_006420488.1:1725-3121 GCF_000296735.1 Chrysochloris asiatica | reverse complement strand
TCCTGAGGGTCCCAATTACTGCTGCAAACACTGGGATAGCACTCAGCCTCCGTCTTCCAGTTGAGCGCATTTTGTCGGCTCTGACTCCTGACGTGCCCACGTGTGTCAGACTAGAACTGCACTCCATAGAATTTTCAAATCGGATTGTTCTGGAAGTACATTGGCGGCAGTCCTTTAAGTCCCATCCTTAGGGATAGCAACCCATTACATTCACCGTTTCCACGCCTCCTTCTCCTCATGTGTAATTGTAGGGTGCTGTTGAGGTTCATTGTGACTGACCCATCTATGTGACCGAGTAGAACTGCCTCATAGGCAGTCTTTATGGGTGTAGATTGGCAGGAACCGCTGGGTAGGTGTGCCCTGCTAACCTTTCAGTTAGCCACCAGACACTTCATCATCTGCACAAACAAAGCCTCCTTTATCCCTACTGCTGTTGCTGTTGTTGTTGTTGTTACGTTGATAGTACAGCTCTACCAACCTACACAAAATGGAGTTGGTGTTGTCATTAGGTCTCAAATGTTGTTGTTGTTGTTAAGTGCCTTCGAGTCGGAGCCGACCCATAGCGACCCTGTACAGGGTTTCCGAGGGTGTAAATCCTTACGGGAGTAGAAAGCCTCATCTTTCTCCCGCGGAGCGGCTGGTAGTTTCGAACCACTGACCTTAAGGTTCGCAGCCCGATTCGTAACCACTACGCTATCAGAGGACCCTGCAAATGAGAAAGTTTATAAATTAGCAGACATGACCTTGTGGTATTAGAAAGGACAGGACAAGGAGAATAGGATGCACTTAAACCCATCCAGATTGTTATCTCAGGAATTCAGCAGCTGAAACCCTAAAGGTAAATTGTGTGAGGAACTTCATTGATTTATTGATTCCTTTCCCCTAAAGGTAGAATATATGAGGAACTTCATTGATTTATTGATTCCTTTCCCCTACAGGTAGAATATATGAGGAACTTCATTGATTTATTGATTCCTTTCCCCTACAGGTAGAATGTTTGAGGAACTTCATTGATTTATTGATTCCTTTCCCCTAAAGGTAGAATGTTTGAGGAACTTCATTGATTTATTGATTCCTTTCCCTTACAGGTAGAATGTTTGAGGATGTTTATTGATTTATTGGTTCCTTTCCCCTAAAGGTGGAATATTTGAGGAAGTTTATTGATTTTTTTTTGTTTCCTTTTCCAAAGAATGCTACCTTGATGTTAAGGTAGATGAAGTTTACATCGAAATGTAATGGACCCAATATATAATGTGCCAACTCTTTGTAATGGTCAGGACGGTCTTGAGAGATTATTCTCTTTGTCCTCCAGACTGCTGGCTTTCTGTTCATAAAGCTTGGATCGGATCTCTCCCCGTCTCTCTGTTTGACTACAGTAAGAGACAACAAACCTTCA
>NW_006420488.1:0-745 GCF_000296735.1 Chrysochloris asiatica | reverse complement strand
GTCTTACACTCTTGTCCTGCTTTCTTAAAAGATGTTTTGAGGATTTCAGGTTCTTTACTGTGTTCTGCCTGTTTGTTGTGTTACGGAGTGGCCACCTGGACCAGTGTCTCCAGGACAGTTCATCATACCCTCTTGGAGATGAGCGTCGTGACCACCTTGTGATGTAGTGTCATTGTAGAAGTGTCGTATGTGACTAACCGTATTGTTGTTGTTATTGTGAAGTGTTGTTGATTCGGTTCTGACTCATAACGACCCTGTATAGGGTTTCCAAAGAGCGGGTGTTGAGTTTGAACCGCCGACCTTTCGGTCCAGTGCTTATTCTCCAGCGCCTTGTCCCTTTAACATGGTTTTTAACGTAACAGCAGGGGTTTGTATGTTTTCAACATTGCATTGGGATTGGGGAGCAGATTGGTTTCCCATTCCACAGCTCAGTAACAGCTGGATGCTTGCCAATGGGATAGCTCTTCCCACTTCCTCCCCCGTGGGTCCTGTTTCTCTGCTCCCTTCTCTCCTGGCCCTGCCTGCCTTCCGAGCTTTGTCTCTGGGCAGATGGTGCCCTTGGGTGCGCATATGGTTGACTCTTCTAAGATGTGTCTACCTCACTTTATAGAGTCCTGTTTGTTTTTGGACTGGAAGCTGAGCTGGGGGGTAAGTTGAGTTCCAGGATGTCTGAGGGTTACCAATCTTTGTCCAACCAATAAACCTGGTGGAAAAGTCCCTGGCACTCTAGGATCAGCACTGGACT
>NW_006420487.1:1827-2993 GCF_000296735.1 Chrysochloris asiatica | reverse complement strand
TCGGCAACATGTGAGTCATTTCCTTGATATAAATTTTTCTGTACACATACATATATAAGCTTCACTGATTTTACTTCTCTAGTGAACCCAACCTAACACAGTCTATTCATAGGTTCCACATGAGCACAATTAAGTGTTCTAGAATTATCATTCTTCACAATGTTATTCAAAATGCATCATTAGCTGTACAGTTGAATTGCATAGTCAATAAGATACAACCACCGAATAGTTAATAAAACACAGGCAAACATCTTTCTAGTATTTCCTACTTTCAACAAAGATCCACCTGATATCAACAATGATATCCTTCATTACACACTTCTTCTAACAGCAGCTTGAATTTATGACAGTTTTCTGTCAATGTACTACTACAGTCGTGTTTAAAGTATGTTCAAGAAACTTTTACTTGCATGTGATTTTAATAATATTCCTTGATAATTCCCACATCCTATTGGGCCACTTTTCTTTGCAACAGGCACAGATATGGAATCTTCCAATCCATTACCCAGGTATGTATCCTTCAAATTTCTTAACTTAGATGAATGAGTGCTTCTAGCATTGCATCAGTTTATTGAAACATCTTGATTGGTTTTGCATGAATTCCTGTAACCTTGTTTTTCGGCAATGACTTCAGTACAGCTTAGACGTCTTCCTCCAGTATCATTGGTTCTTGATCATATGCTATCTTCTGAAATGGTTGAATGTTGATCAATTCTTTCTGGTATGGTGACTTTGGGCATTCCTTTCATCTTATTTCAATGCTTTGTGCATCATTCAATATTTTGCCAAAGTTGATGTTGTTGTTAAGTGCCATTGAGTCAGTTCCAACCCGTAGCAACCCTGTATAATGTTTCCAAGGACCACCTGGCAGGTTTGAACCACCAACCTTGCAGTTAGCAGTCCAGCACTTAGCCACACCAGGATTCCAAAATCCTTCAATAGTGTAAGTCAAGGGTTGAATTTTTTCTTCAGTTCTTTGAGTTTGAGAAATGTTGAACATGTTATTCTCTTTAGTTGTCTAAATCCAGGTCACTGTGCTTTTCATTGTAATATAAGGGTGATAAAAAATTATCTGTACTCGGGCTGTAGAGTTTATCTCAATCAACTTTTAGAAAAGACAAATACATCATTTTTCTACCTAACTCCTTGTCCATCTATCAGGAAAC
>NW_006420487.1:0-1062 GCF_000296735.1 Chrysochloris asiatica | reverse complement strand
ATTTCATAGGCAGAGCCATGGCTGATTTGCAAATGATTTGCCACATAATCCATTGTCATTTGTCTATTCAACAGAATCATTTCATAACAGACATCATTTCAATGTTGTCATCAGCCATAGAAATAAATGGGCATTTTAATATAATTGGAGTATGGTTATTACTTTACTCCTACTAGTGTGTGTGTGTGTGTGTGTGTGTGTGTATGCAGAGAGAGATTTATCGCAAGGAAATGGCTTATATATGTGTATGTATGTTGTTGTTCAAGGTCATATTTTCACTCTTGTGGCCTTTTTCATTTTCTTTAGCTTCAGTTTGAATTTGCAAATGAGCAATTGATGGTCTGTTCCACCATCTGCTCCTGGCCTTGGAGATAGAAATGATGCTTAAGATCAAATTGACTACATCTGTGGAAAGAGACAATGGAAAAGCTCTATATCATCAGTCAAAACAAGACCAATTTGATTTCTTAGTTTTCTTCTGGCCAGTGAGGTCCATATGTATAATCGTCTCTTATGCTGTCTAAAGAAACTATTTGAAATGAACAAATCATTGGTTTTGTAGAATTCTATCATGCGATCTCCAGCATTATTTCTATCACCAAAGCCATATTTTCCAACTACTAATCCTTCCTCTTTGTTCCCAACCTTTGTATTCCAATCACTAATAATGATTAATACATCTTGATTGCATGTTTGATCAATTTCAAATTGAAGAAGTTGGTAGAATTCTTCTATTTCATCCTCTCTGGCTTTAATGGTTGGTATGTAAATTTTAATTTAACTGGTCTTCACTGTAGGTGCATGAATATTATCCATTATCCATGGATATTATCTCATTAACAACCTGCAATATGCAGATGATACAACCTTACTTTCTGAAAGTGCAGAGGACTTAACATATTTACTGATGAAGATCAAAGAGCACAGCCTTTGGTATGCATTGCATCTCAATGTAAAGAAAACAAAAATCCTCACCACTGGACCAGTAAACAACATTCTTATCAATAGAGAAAAAAATTGAAGTTGTCAAGAACTTCATTCTTCTTGGATCAACTATCAACA
>NW_006420486.1:1797-2888 GCF_000296735.1 Chrysochloris asiatica | reverse complement strand
GTGTGTTGCCTGTTTCCCTGGTTTATGGCAGCTGGTATTGGTTCTTGCCTGGTTTTGGTGTTTTATAAAGTGTTATTGCAGCTTGGCTATTTGGCAGCAGTTGCTGACTCTTTTCGTGTAATATAGGGGGACAAAGAGTCCTCCAATAGCAGAAAGGAGGCTATGTGACAGCCAAACAACACCCGTCGGGTAGAAAACCAAGCCAACATCAAAAACAAAAGCGGAGTCCTCCAATAGCAGAAGGGAGGCTGTGCTGCCCGGTTAGGGAAGCGCCAGAAGTCCTCAGAATGTTCTTTTAAGGAATCAGGGCAGTCGCTGCCCGCAGTGGTGGGCGAAAGTTCAAAATGCCAAAAAGCTGCTCGGGCTAGTGGGTGGAGTTCGCGTATGATGACTTCCACAAGTCACCGCATTTCTGTTTCTCTCTGCACCCTGGTCAAACCTCCTTTCCCTGCCTGCTACACGCCTTGAGATTTCAAGCTGGGGCAGAGAACTCTCCTGAGGCTTTTGTCCACCTGAGATTTCCCGCTTGGACTGGCTCTTGCCCCGCCCTCAAAGCTCTAAGGAGCCGGGCCAGTCACTGCCGGCATTGGCGGGCGAAAATTCAAAATGCCAAAAAGCCGCTCAGAGTCGCGGGTGTAGTCCGCGTCTGATGACTTCCAAATTTGCCTCACTTCTGTTTCTCTCTGCACCCTGGTCACACCTTTCCCTGCCTGCTACACGCCTTGAGATTTCAAGCTGGGGCAGAGAACTCTCCTGAGGCTTTTGTCCGCCTGAGATTCCCCTGACACCATTGGTTTTTAAATGAGGCCCTTTGCAGCTGATGTGACCCGTGTAGTACAGCATTAGATTTTTTTCCTCCTGCTTCTGTGGATGTTGCTCGTGGAGACAATTAAAATGAAATCCTTGACAACTTGACTGTCTTTTCCATGGATCATGATATTGCTTATTGGTCTAGTTGTGAGGACTTTTGGTTTATGTTGAGGTGTGATCCAGGCTGAAGGCTGTAGTCTTTGATCTTTATCTGTAAGTACTTTAATGCCTTCTCACTTTCAGCAAGGTTGTGTCATCTGCATGTTGCAGATTATTAGTCT
>NW_006420486.1:0-522 GCF_000296735.1 Chrysochloris asiatica | reverse complement strand
TGCCACCATTTCTGTCCCTGTCTCTGCTGACGCCACATTCTCGGTAGGAAGCTCACACTCCGCTCAGGCTCTTTCTTCTTGATGGTCCTGTGACTGCCTGTTCCTGAAATGAAAGGTTCACCGCTCCCCCTCTTCAGTTATACGTCTTTTACAAATAAAGTTGTGATAACGATGATCCTGCTAGGAATTACTGATAATTGAATCATTAAGTCCGGTCATCATCATCCCCATCTCCTCTGACCAGCTCTATCTGGGAAAGACGGAACCTAGTAAGTGGGGATTCTACCTTCTGCCCCTCATTGTGAAACTAAACACACTCATGAACGCTGGTAAACCAGCCACTTCATGCCTTTGCAGCACCTCCATTATGATGTTGTTGTTGTCAGGTGCCATCGAGTCAGAACCGACTCATAGCGACCCCATGCACAGCAGAATGAAACAATGTCCAATCCTGGGCCAACCTCCCTACCGCCGCCACACTTGACGCCATCAATGTCACCTGGCTGATCCATCTTGTTGGGG
>NW_006420485.1:2615-3212 GCF_000296735.1 Chrysochloris asiatica | reverse complement strand
TGACTTTAAAATATACTACATGGCTACAGTGGTCAAAACAGCTTGGTACTGGTATAATGAAAATACATAGATCTATGGAACAGTATCGAGAATCCAGAAATTAACACATCTACATACAGCCAATTGATCTTCGACAAAACACCAAAATATGTCCCATGGGGAGGGGATAGTCTGTTCAACAGATGGTGTTGGCAGAACTGGAAAATGATATGCAAAAGTCTGAAACAAGACCTTCATCACACGCCTTATAAAAAAACCAACTCAACGTGAATTAAGGACATAATGGGAATCCCAGAATTATTAAGGTCACCAATGAAAAATTCGGGACAAATGTGAAGGCACTAATGATGGGAATACATGGACTACAAAACATTTTGAAAACCACACAAACAAAAATAGATGCAATAGATGAGTGGGACATACTAAAAATTAAAAACTTATGTGCATCAAAAGACTTCACCAGAAGAGTAAAAAAGGAACCCTCAGAATGGGAAAAAATCTTTTACAATGACATATCAGACAAGGGACTCATTTCCAGAATATACAGGAAACTGCAACACCTCTACAAGAAAACGACAAATAACCCAATTAAAAAGT
>NW_006420485.1:0-528 GCF_000296735.1 Chrysochloris asiatica | reverse complement strand
GGCTGACGGGAAGAGAGGACATATGCACAGGAGCACCCACACTTGCAAATGATACCCATGTGACTTGGACCGGATGACTGGATGATCGGAGCCAACCAGGAGAGGAAAAAAGAGGGGGAAAAAAATGAGTGAGCTGATACAATCTGATGAACTTCACCTATACCTATGGAGCAGCGACTCAAAAGAGGGAACATATCCTCACAGCAAGAAACATTCACACATCCTCACACACACAGAGTGGATGGAGAAGGGCAGTTTGGACATTGGATACTCAAATGGGGAGGGGGGGACCACAAAGGCAAGAAGTGACTGGCTTACAAGCTTTCAAGAGGAAACCTGGTGCTAGGGAGCATGGCGGAAGGCAGAAGCTCCAGTAGGTACTATTCAATCTGTCTAGGCAGAGCTGATGAAAGGAGATACAGATGATACAGATACTCGTGATACTGTAGTGAATAATGCTTATCAGGACGGACTATGAGGGTTTGAAATGCAAAGGTAGAAGTTTTGTAACAAGGAAGGGAGTGATTA
>NW_006420484.1:3019-3613 GCF_000296735.1 Chrysochloris asiatica | reverse complement strand
AGCAGCAATAAAGAAATCAAATGATGTATTGCATTAGGCAAACCTGCTGTTCAAGACCATTTTAAAGTGTTGAAGAGCAAAGATGTCAGCTTGAGAACTAAGGTGTGGCTGATCCAAGCCATGGTATTTTCTATAACCTCATACGCATGTGAAAGCTGGACAGTGAATAAGGAAAATGGTAGAAGAATTGATACTTTTGAGTTATGGTGTTGGAGGAGAATATTGAAAGTACCATGGACTGACAAAAGAACCAACAGATCTGTGTTGGAAGAAATGCAGCCAGAGTGCTCCTTGGAAGCCAGGATGGCCAAACGTCATCTGTTATACCTCGGACATATTGTCAAGAAGGACCAGTTGCTGGAGAAGGATATCATGTTTGGTAAGGTAGAGAGTCAGAGAAAAAGAGGAAGACCCCAACGAGATGGATTGGCAAAGTGGCAGCATCAATGGGCTCTAGCATGGCAACAATTGTGAGGTTGGCTCAGGATTGGGCAGTGTTTCGTTCTGTTGTGCATAGGATCACTATGAATCAGTACAGATGTGATGGCACCTAACAACAACAAAAGAATAATGAATCTGAAAAATGCCTCATAA
>NW_006420484.1:0-584 GCF_000296735.1 Chrysochloris asiatica | reverse complement strand
TAGTCAACCATTTCAAGATGTAGCATATGATCAACAGCCAGTGATACTGAAGAAAGAAATTCAAGGTGCACTGAAGGCACTGACAAAGAACAATGTTCCAGGAATTGATGGAATGCAAATTAAAATCTTTCCACAAACTGATGCACCACTGGGGGCACTCACTCATCAATGCCAAGATATTTGGAAGACAGTTACCTAGCCAACAGATTGAAAGAGATCCATTTCAAAGAGAGGTGACCCAACGAAATACAGAAATCATCTGACAATATCATTAATATTGCATAAAAGTAAAATTTTCTTAAAGATAATTGCAAACGACTGCAGGACTACTTTGACAGGGAACTACCAAAGGTTCTAGCCAGATTCGGAGGAGGATGTGGAATGAGGGATGTCATTGCTAACATCAGAGCGGTCTTGGATAAAAGCAGAGAATACCAGAAACATGTTTACCTGTGCTTTATTGACAACACAAAGGCTTTGGATTGTATTGTTGTTGTCAGGTGCCATCAAGTCGGAACCAACTCATAGTGACCCCATGCACAGCAGAAAGAAACAATGTCCGATCCTGGGCCAACCTCACTACC
>NW_006420483.1:2606-3169 GCF_000296735.1 Chrysochloris asiatica | reverse complement strand
CTATATGGCAGCAGTTTCTGTCTCTTTTTGGGTAATATAGGGAGAGAAAGGGTTCCCCAAAGGTAGCAGGGAGAGCATAAAACAGCAAAACAGCATCAGCAAATAAAAAAAAAAATGAGAGAGAGAAAAAAAATCCAAAACCACAACAACAAAATAAAACTAAACTGAATGGTGGTGGTTATGTGCCATGGAGTCAGAAAAAGGGAGAGGAGGGAGAGATGAAAAAAAAACAAACAAAAAACAGTCTGTAGCCTAATATGAGTATGACTTTAATGTCCTCTCTTCAGCTTCTTACCTTTAAAGCTGCCTGAGAGATTTCAAGATGCCACTATTGTTTGTTATGGTGTACCTCATGATTTAATTTAATTTTTGGCCTGTTTTGTTTTTAAACTCTCTTTCCCTCTCTACACCCCTGTCCTGGCCTTTCCCTTATTAAAAAACAAAGACAAAAAACAAATAGTTCAGGCAGGGTCAGCTCTTGGGCTGAGAATATCTGTGTGCATGCGTAGCAGGAGAACCTACCAGTGGTAAGGGTTGGGGGTGTCCACTCGCTCAGGTCCCCC
>NW_006420483.1:0-546 GCF_000296735.1 Chrysochloris asiatica | reverse complement strand
TCAAGCCCCGCCTCGTGAATACATTATTTAAACAACATGAAAAGCAATTAATTATATACATGGGCCTCATCATATGGAACACCCGATGAATCAAATTGACTACATTTGTGGGAAGGGACAGTATAAATGCTCCATATCATCAGCCAAAACAAGGGCAGAATCAGTGACTATGTAACAGGCCATCAATTGTTTACATGCAAGTTCAGGCTGAAGCTAAAGGAAATTAAAACAAGTTCACAAGAGCCAAAACATGGCCTTGGACATACTGCCTGCATTTAGAGACCATCTCAGGAACAGACTTGATTCATTTGATACTAATGACTGAAGACCAGAAAAGCTGTGGGATGACATCAAGAACATCATACAGGAGAGAGAACAAACAAGATGGTTGATCGGGTGGACGTATAGCAGAGAGCTCCGGCAACAACAACACAGAATACCCGACCAAGCAGGCTCAGGCCATGGTCCCAGAACTCTGAACCACATATAAAGGAATACTTAGAAGGTTGGAAGGCTCACAGCTGGGGGAATTTGTGGCAGAAGCAA
>NW_006420482.1:2222-2791 GCF_000296735.1 Chrysochloris asiatica | reverse complement strand
CACTTCTTGCCTTAATAGCGCCCCCATTTTGGGTAGCCAATGTCCAAGATGCCCATCCCTGTCTACTCTGTGTATGGAAGGCGTGGGAATGATCCTTGCTGTAAGGATTTGTTCCCTCTTTTGAGCTACTGCATCCATAGGTGTAGGGCAAGTTCATCAAACTGTATCCAGATCAGTCTTTTGTTCCTCTTCTTTCTTCTTCTAGTTGAGCTCTGATCATCCAGTCATTGAAGCCAGGTCAAGTGGGTATTACCTGCAAGTGTGGGTGTTCTTATCAACTGGAAGCTTCACTCTCCACTCAAGTTTTCTGTGGCTATGTCACTGACTCTAGGCCCAAGAGTCCACAGGTCTTGCCACCCTGCTGGCCAACCAGGTCTCCACCCGTGTTCACAGGAGTCTATTGAACGTTGTAGGGCTTAGCTTGTAGCTTCATTGTTGTTTTTCTATAACTTTCCCTTATTGGTGACAACTGTGGTCACCAATCAGAGCATATGTCTGCTTGTGTATTCCCAGTGAGTTTTAGTCTGGGAAGGGAGTTTGCCCTGAGGGGACCTGACCACTTGCCTTGA
>NW_006420482.1:0-582 GCF_000296735.1 Chrysochloris asiatica | reverse complement strand
TAGATCCATTTTGAAAGAAGTGCATCCAGAATGCTCCTTAGAGGCCAAAATGGCCAAACTTCATCTCTCATACTTCGGACATATTGTCAGGGGGAACCAGTTGCTGCAGAAGGTTATCATGTTTGGTAAGGTGGAGGGTCAGAGAAAAAGAGGAAGACGCCCCCTGAGAGATGGACTGGCAAAGTGGCAGCAACAGTGGGTTTCAAGTGTGGCAACAGTAGTGAGGTTGGCCCAGGATCAGGCAGTGTTTCATTCTGCTGAGCATAAGGATGCTTTGAGTTGGTACTGACTCAATGGCACCTAACAACAACAATGGCTAGTGATTGTGAACATTTCTTCATATGTTTGTTGGATGCCTAGATCTCCTCCCTGGTGAAGTGTCTGTTCATGTCCTGTGCCCGTTTTTAATTGGGTTATTTGTCTTTTTCTTGCAGAGTTGTTGTAGTTTCCTATATAATTTAAATGTGTCCCTTGTCTGATGTGTCATTACAAAAGATTTTTGCCCATTCTGTGGGTTCCTGTTTTACTATTGTGGTGAAGTCTTTTGATGCACATAAGTTGAACAAACAATTTTTGATAAAG
>NW_006420481.1:1508-2909 GCF_000296735.1 Chrysochloris asiatica | reverse complement strand
ACCCACTGCTGGAGGCCTCTACCTTGCATACACACTGCCTGTGTAGCTTGGGACAGTTGACCACAGCTTCATTTCTGTTCGAAAGTGGTGGGTTTTGTCTCTGCATTTATATTATTTCTGCTTTTGGTCCTTTTGATCACACATCTTTCCTGGAGGTGGGAGCTTTTTCTCCCAACATCACCCAAGAAGAGACAGAAATCATGGCCATATAGCCAAGCTATAAGCATACCCCATAATATTCCACCACTGAGACAAGAGCCAACAATACCTGCTAAGCATTACATGTGAAAAGGAAAGACTACCTCCTGATCATATTCACCAGGAGACACCCAATAAGCATAACAACAAACAACAAACATTCACTTATGCTTTAAAAAAACTCACATAACTATCAAAAAATGATAAACAAAAAACAACAAATGATATCAAAACATGTCCCAAAACAGAAGAAAGTAGTTGAGATAAAAGAGCAGGAAACAGACAAAGGCTTTCTAGGAAGGAATAGCAGGTTTTGGATATGTCTGAGAAAGAATTCAGAAGAACGATATGGAAACAAATTCAAATGCTCCAGAAAGGGGTGGAAGAAAACAAGGAAGAAGTCATGAAAGTACTACAAGAGCAATCAAATAAGATTGATACAGCTTTGGAAACAATTCAAAACCGGCAAAAAGAGGTTGATATGATTAATAATAAGATATCAGAAATGGACAATACACTGAAAGGGGAATGGAGCAGAATAGAAAAGATGGAAGCCAGAACTAGCAAGCTGAAAAACAAATCTCTCAATACTACTAAGATAGAAAAGGAAGCAGAAAAGGCTAAAAAAAATCTGAAGAGAGTCTAAGATTCATGCTGGATAACATGAAGAGGAACAACTTCAGAATTATTGGCATTCCGGAACAGGAAGAATCAGAGAAGTCCACAGAGGAGATAGTTGAAGAGCTTTTGGAAGAAAATTGCCCTAACATCTTGAAAGATGAGAAGATAAACATTCAAGAAGCTAAACGCATCCCAGGAAGGATAGACCCCAAAAGAAAGTCACCAAGACATATAATAATCAAACTCTCCAAAATCAAAGACAAGGAGAGAATTCTAAAAGCGGCAGAGAGGAGAGAAATGTCATTTATAAAGGCAAGCAAATCAGATTAAGCTCTGACTATTCAGAATAAACCATGCAGGCAATGGGGAGACATCTACAAAGCCCTACAAGAAAAAAACTGTCAACCAAGAATCGTCTATCCAGCAAAACTATCAATCAAATACGATGGTGTGCTCAAGACATTCCACGATAAACAGAATCTGAGAGATTTTATCAAAACCAACCCAGCACTTCAAAACATCCTAAAGGGAGTTCTGTGGACTGAAAGCCAACAAGAACAGACAACAAACAGAGATTGACAG
>NW_006420481.1:0-1038 GCF_000296735.1 Chrysochloris asiatica | reverse complement strand
AGACTAAAAGTTAAAGGATGGGAAAAAATTTACCAAGCTAACTACAACAATAAACAAGCATGAGTGGCAATACTAATCTCCGACAAAGTAAACTTTAAGATAAAAAGCAGCATAAGAGACAAAGAAAGACACTATCTAATGATCAAAGAGTCAATTGAGCAAGACGACATAACCATAATGAATATCTACGCTCCCAATGAAAGAGCACCAAGATATATGAAGTAAACCTTACAAGAATTGAAGAAAGAAATAGATAAATTACAATTATAGTGGGAGGTTTTAACATAGCACTCTCGAAAAGGGACAAAACCACCAAAAAGAAACTTGACAAAGTTACAGAGGAACTAAACAACAAAATAAACCAACTTGACCTCATAGATGTATACAGAGCATTCAATCCAACAGCATAATAAACATTCTCCAGCGCACATGGAACATTTTCCAGAATTGACCATGTGCTAGGTCACAAAGCAAGCCTCCATAAATTTACAAACATCAAAAATCTACAGAGCATCTTCTCAGACCACAATGCTATAACACTAGAAATCAACGTTAAGAAGACCAAGGCAATAGAGTCAAATACATGGAAACTGAACAACACCTTGCTGAAAAGCAACTGGGTAAAAGAAGAAATTAAATGTGAATTCACAAAATTCCTAGACACAAACAGGAATGAAAACACTACATACCAAAACCTTTGGGACACAGCAAAAGCAGTGCTGAGAGGACAATTTATTGCAATTAATGCTCACATCCAAAAAGAGGAAAGAACCAAAATTAACACATTAATGCAGCATCTTCAAAAATTAGAAGCAGACCAGCAGAAGGAACCTACAGTAACCAAAAGAAAGGAAATAATAAAGATGAGAGCAGAAATAAACGAGATGGAAAACTGAAAAACTGTAGAAAGAATCAACAGGGCAAGAAGTTGATTCTTTGAAAGGATTAATAAAATTGACAAACCATTGGCAAAACTAACAAAAGAAAAGAGGGAGAAGACACAAATAACTAGCACTAGAAACCACAAGGGCAATGTCA
>NW_006420480.1:3353-3796 GCF_000296735.1 Chrysochloris asiatica | reverse complement strand
GGCACTAACAACAACAACAACAAAACAACTTAGAGCACATTATAACAAGAACATGTGCCCAGGAGAGCCAGAAAATGCCTCATTTGAGCTATGATAGAAATGTGGTGGTGGCTGTGTGTTGTGGAGTTGGTTCAGACTCACAGTCTGACTCATAGTGACTCTGTATAGGCTTTCTGAGGCTATAAATCTTGACTAGAACAGAAAGCCTCATCTTTCTTGTGCAGAGTGGGTGGTAGATTCCAACTGCTAACTTTGTGACTAACAGTCCAATTTGTATTCCACTAAGCTAAAAGAGCTCTTATGGTAGAGTTTTTTGTGTTGTTTTTTTTTAAAGCTTTTATTGTGAATTGAGTGATATAGCTTACATGAGAGAACATCAGTTTGCATTTATTCTATCGTATTCTGTTTCATTGCAATGATTACAATCCCCTCCATGCATCATC
>NW_006420480.1:0-589 GCF_000296735.1 Chrysochloris asiatica | reverse complement strand
ATTGTGTGTGTGTATCAAAGTTTGTTTATCCATTCTTCCATTGATGGGCACTTAGGCTGTCTTCATATTTTTGCTATTGTAACTAGTGTTGCAATAAGCGTTGGTGTGCTGACTCCAAAAAACTCGTGTACTGACTCATATTTCTTATAGATATATACCAAGTAGAGGAATTGCTGGATCATAGGGTATTTTTATTTCCAGTTTTCTGAGGAAGTACCATACCATTTTCCAGAGTTGAACCATTTTTTTCCCCCTCCAGCAATGTAGGAAGGTCCCAGTCTCTCCAGATCCTCCCTAGCCTTTAGTATCCTCTGCTTTTTTGAATATCAGTGTTACTGCTGGTATGAGATGATATCTCATTGTTGTTTTGATTTGCATCTCTCAATTGGCTAATCATCGTGAACATTCCTTCATATGTTTGTTGGCTGTCCGGATCTCCTACCTGGAATTATCAATTCATTTCCTGTGCCCAGTTTTGAACTGGGTTATTTGTCTTTTTCTTGGAAAAGTGTTGTAGTTTCCTATAGATTTTGGAGATTAGTCCTTTGTCTGATACGTTGTTGCAAAAGATTTTTTTCCCATTCGGTGA
>NW_006420479.1:1903-2338 GCF_000296735.1 Chrysochloris asiatica | reverse complement strand
AAGACAAACAGAACAAAGAAGCAGCAACACCACAAAAAAACAAATGTAATGACAGCAATTAATCAATACCTTTTGATAATTACACTGAACGTAAAGGGATTATTTGCACCTGTTAAGAGACGGAGGGTGACAGAATGGATAAGAAAACAAGATCCTTCAATATGCTGTCTGCAAGAGAAGCATCTCACACACAGAGACAAAAACAGATTAAAAGTCAAAGGATGGGAAAAAATATACCAAGCTAATTACAATAAAATGCAAACAGCAGTGGCAGTACTAATCTTGGATAAAATAAACTTTAAGGCAAAAGCCAGCATAATAGATAAAGATGGACATTGTATCATGATTAAAGGGACAAGTGAACAAGATGAAATAATGATATTAAATATCTGTGCTCCCAATGAAAGAGCACCAAAATATATAAAACAAACTCTA
>NW_006420479.1:0-676 GCF_000296735.1 Chrysochloris asiatica | reverse complement strand
GACCTCATTGGAAGATTCAGCAAAGTGGCAGGGTATAAGATCAACATACAAAAATCAGTTGGATTCCTCTATACCAAAAACGACAGTGTTGAAAGCAACACCATTCACAATAGCCACCCAAAGGATGAAATATCTTGGAATAAATATAACCAGAGAAATAAAGGACTTATACAAAGATAACTACAAAACACTACTGCAAGAAACTAAAAGACACTTACAAAGATGGAAGAATGCACCATGCTCCTGGATAGGAAGACTTAACATTGTGAAAATGTCAATACTGCCCAAAGCAATTTACACATCTAATGCAATCCCAATACAGATTCCAAGGACATTCTTCAAAGAGACGGAAAAGACAATTACAAACTTTATATGGAAAGGAAAGAGACCCAGGATAAGCAAAGCACTGCTTAAGAATAAGGTTGAAGGCCTTTCACTCCCCAACTTCAAAATTTACTACATGGCTACAGTGGTCAAAACAGCTTGGTACTGGTACAATGAAAGCTACATAGATCAATGGAACAGAATCAAGAACCCAGAAATTAACACATCTTCATACAGCCAACTGATTTTTGACAAAGCACCAAATAATATCGCATGGGGAGGAGATAGTCTTTTCAACAGTTGGTGCTGGCAGATCTGGAAAATGATATGCAAAAGACTGAAACAAGACCTT
>NW_006420478.1:2474-3238 GCF_000296735.1 Chrysochloris asiatica | reverse complement strand
ATGCCTTTAATTTCCCTGTCTTGCCATATAGCTCTTGCTAAGACTTCCAGCACAATATTGAATAGGAATGGTGACAAAGGGCATCCTTGTCTGTTTCCTGTTCACAGAGTGAAAGCTTTCAGTTTCTCTCCATTTAGAGTAATGTAGGCTGATTCTTTTATATATATGCTCTTCATTATGTTGAGGAATTTCCCTTCAATTCCTACTTTGTTGAACATTTTTATCAGGAATGGATGTTGGATTTTGTCAAATGCCTTTTCTACATCAATTGATATGATCATGTGGTTCTTTTATTTTTTCTGATTTATATGGTGGATTACGTTGATAATTTTTCTGATGTTGAACCATCCTTGCATCCCTGATATGAATTCCATTTGATCATGATGTATTATCTTTTTGATATGCTGCTGGATTCTGTTGACTAGGATTTTGTTGAGAATTGGTTTATAATTTTCTTTCTTAGTGACATCCTTCCCTGGTTTTGGTATGAGGGTTATACTTGCTTCATAAAATGTATTAGGATGGGAACAAACAAGATGGTGGATCGGGTGGAAGTGCAGTAAAGGAGCTCCGCCAGCAACATCACAGAATACCCGACCAAGCAGGCTCAGGGAATGGTCCCAGAACTCTGAACCACATATAAAGGAGTACTTAGAAGGTTGGAAGACTTACAGCCGGGGGAATTTGTGGCAGAAACAAGAAATCCATTGCTTTCTAATTTGAGCTGCTCAGCTGCTGAGGAGCCGCCATCTTGGGTGAGACCA
>NW_006420478.1:0-614 GCF_000296735.1 Chrysochloris asiatica | reverse complement strand
ACTAGAAAGGACAAGCAGACTGGAACAGCTACAGTGACAGAAGATACATCTTCATGATGACCCTGACCTATACTCAGAGCGGTAATTACTCTAAATACCAACAGAGAGGGAAAGAGTCTTCAAATCAAGTCTCAGTGCTATCCACTCTGTACACAAGGTAGATAGGAACGGGCAACTTATTCATTGGCTACCTAAAATGAGGGGGCAATAAAGGCATGAACTGACTGGCTTAAAAGGTTTCAAGAGGGAGTTTAGCTTAAGAGCATGGGGGGGGGGGTAGGGGAAAGGGTCCCCACTGGATACCTGTCATCTTGTCTAGATGGGTGTGGTAAAAAGAGATGGGGATAACATTTATAAGATTCAATAGTGAATAACTGTTATCATGACTAATTGCGACTGTCACAATTGTAAAGGTAGAAGTTTTGTAACAAAAAAAGAGGAGTTATTAATCTTACAGTCCAGAAACAGAGGACCCTAGGACCATCAAGAGAGTGATGCACAAGCAGAATGTGGGACCTTATCCAGAGAAGCAGCAGTGCCAGCGATGGAGGCAGAGATGGGGCCATGGAGAGGGGGAGCGGCTGAGGACTCTAGATTCATGGACTAAGAAGAGA
>NW_006420477.1:2577-3113 GCF_000296735.1 Chrysochloris asiatica | reverse complement strand
AAAAAAAAAAAAGGACCCTGTATAGGGTTTCTAAGGAGCAGATGGTAGGTTCGAACCATCGACCTTGCATTTCAAAAGGCTCTGCAGTCTTGTCCCTTAACCCACAGAGCCACAGCAAGACTTCCTTTTTACTGGTGGTAAAAACCACCTCAAAGCATCTCTGCTTGTGCTGGCTTGTGCCTTGATGGACGGGCCTGAGCCTCAGAGGTTGGGCAGAGGGCTAGCCTAGGCAAAAGGGCTGGAGGGCAGGATTAGTGGCTGCAGGCAGATGGCGTCCCTTTCTGCTGACATCAAAAAATGCCTCTCTCTGTCTCCCTGCACCGTGGGCACCCGGCCTGCCCTACCTCCACGCTGACAGCACCTCCCGTGGCAATGAGGCCCCCCACCCCACGAAGGACCGTGCCAGTTCCTGTGGCCCCGCCAGCTCTCTGGGTGTGCCCGCCCTCCGAACAAGTCTGCTCAAGGCCCGCGCTCCAAGCTCTGCAGTGGGCGGGTGCAGTCCCGGAGTGGGAGCCGAGCACAGGCCCAAAATGCCC
>NW_006420477.1:0-747 GCF_000296735.1 Chrysochloris asiatica | reverse complement strand
CAAGTTCTAGAACCCCTTTTAGGTATTCCAATCAGTTATAGGCTGAAGACAGGTTTACAAGTTTTCTCTAATCATGTTTCCCAACATTCCTTTCTATTCCACTCAAGTGCCTATTTTACAACAGTAGGCAAGGGAAACTAATATTCATAAGACAGTCAAGCATTTTAGTATTATTTCCCCTCTTCAAGATACACTTAGATCCCTATATCCCAGAGCCCTGTTGTTCCAAGGTTGAGTATGCATCACTATTTACCTCTTTCCCACTTAGGACATGTAAACCTGTCTCATTGTTCCCCTATCTATCTCATTCTTCTGCCTCCTCCCCACTTCTTGTATTGCCCTCCCCAACAGCCAAAGTAAACCCCCCACCTCAACCCCATTGTGGTTACCTTATATTCCATTAGTTTCCCTCCATTTAAGATAGTCTATTTTATCCAGTAATCTACCTGACCTTCCCACCACCTGGATCTGTGTTTCTCTGTGTTTACCCTTTCTCACACTGTAATTGTTTTGATCATAGACTGACCTCCCAGATCCTTTGTTCTTATAATTTTATTCTGTTCTTGACTCTTCCATTTGCCAACTGAGTTCAGTTTGATGCTGCCATGTACGTCATTCTGTAGTTGTTGTGTGTTCTTGTTGGTTCTCAGTTCTCAGAACTTCCTTTAGGATATTTTTCATAGCAGGGTTGGCTTTGGCAAAATCCCTTAGCTTCTGTTTATCCTGGAATGTTTTGATTACACCATC
>NW_006420476.1:3570-4304 GCF_000296735.1 Chrysochloris asiatica | reverse complement strand
TACCTGACCTTCTCACCATCTGGATCTCTGTTCCTAAGTGTTTACCTTCTTTTACATTATAATTGTTTTGATCATAGACTGACCTCCCAGATTCTCTGAGTTTGTTATTATAGTTTTGTTCTGTTCTCAACTCTTCCTTCTGTCAATTTAATTCTGGGAGGTGCTGCCACGTATGTCAATATCTGTATGTTGAGCAAATAATCTGATACACTGGGTTATATGAAAAAAAACATGGCATTAGGATTGGAGGAAGACTCATTAACAACCTGCAATATGCAGATGATACAATCTTGCTTGCTGAAAGTGAAGAGGACTTTATTTACTGATGAAGATCAAGACCACAGACTCAAGTGTAGATTGCATCTCAATGTAAAGAAAACAAAAATCCCCACCACTGGACCAATAAACAGCATTCTTAACAATGGAGAAAAGATTGAAGTTGTTAAGGACTTCATTCTTTTTGGATCAGCTATCAACACTCATGGAAGCAGCAGTTAAGAAATCAAACGATGTATTGTATTAGGCAAATCTGCTGCACAAGACCTTTTTAAAGTGTTGAAGAGAAAGATGTCAACTTAAGGACTAAGGTTCACCTGACCCTAGCCATCGTATTTTCAATAACCTCATTTGCATGCGAAAGCTGGATGGTGAATAAAGAAGACCATAGAAGAATTGATGCTTTTGAGTTATAGTGTTGGAGGAGAATATTGAAAATGCCACAGCCTGCTGAAAGA
>NW_006420476.1:1201-2255 GCF_000296735.1 Chrysochloris asiatica | reverse complement strand
TCTACTTTGAGGAGGCAGCTCTTCCCCAGTCACATTTTGAATGCCTTCTAACCTGAGGGTCTCATTTTATGGCACTATATCTGATAGTGTTTCTCTGCTATTCATCAGGTTTTCAATGACTAAATATTCAGAAGTAGTTTGTCACTCTTTCTTCCTAGTCTGTCTTTTTCTGGAAGCTCATCTGAAACCTGTCCACCATGGGTGACCCTGCTGATATTTAAAATACCGGTGACATAGCTTCCAGAATCACAGCAACATATACATTAGTCACACAATAAAAGTTCATTGAGTGGATTCTCAGCAATGGATAATTTCTAATAACTGTAGCCCCATGTTGTTGTTAAAGTGCTGTCAAGTTGGTTCTGATTCATAGCAATTCTGTACAGGGTTTTTAAGGAGCAGCTAGTGAGTTTGAACTGCTGACCTGGTGGTTCAACTGACCTTTTTGTACCATGCTTACCTTACAGCACTATACCAGGACTTCATAATACCAAGGAAGTCCTCTGAGAAGCTATGATAGACCTATCTGATTCCTTCATGTGGCCCTACCCCAATATCTGCTACTTTTCCTATTTAAGTCCCGCTAAGGCAGAGATCCTAGGGGGTCTCTTGGAATGTGAAAGCATTAACCACAAGGTCTTGCCCATTTTATAGTCTGTTTACTGTAAACACACCATCCATTTTTTCTTGAATTATTTTTCTTTTTTCTTTCTTGAATTATGCAGATTACTTTCTTGAATGATGCAGAGCGCATCAAAAGAAGATGAAAGAAGTACACAGAGCCACTATACCAAACAGAAATAGTTGATATGCAACCATTTGAAGAGGTAGTATATGATTAAGAGCCAATGGTACTGAAGGAAGAAGTCCAAGGTACATTGAAAGCATTGACAAAGAACAAGGATCCAGGAATAGATGGAAAATAAATTGAAATGTTTCAACAAACAAATGCCTCCTTGGAGGCACTCACTCATCTATGCCAAGAAATTTGGAAGAGAGCTACCTGGACAACTGATTGGAAGAGATCCATATTTGTGCCCATTCCAAAGAGAGG
>NW_006420476.1:0-1101 GCF_000296735.1 Chrysochloris asiatica | reverse complement strand
CGCATCAAAAGAAGATGAAAGAAGTACACAGAGCCACTATACCAAACAGAAATAGTTGATATGCAACCATTTGAAGAGGTAGTATATGATTAAGAGCCAATGGTACTGAAGGAAGAAGTCCAAGGTACATTGAAAGCATTGACAAAGAACAAGGATCCAGGAATAGATGGAAAATAAATTGAAATGTTTCAACAAACAAATGCCTCCTTGGAGGCACTCACTCATCTATGCCAAGAAATTTGGAAGAGAGCTACCTGGACAACTGATTGGAAGAGATCCATATTTGTGCCCATTCCAAAGAGAGGCTACACAATAGAATGTGTAAATCATCAGACAATATCATTAATATAAAATGCAAGTTACATTTTTCTGAAGATAATTAAAAAATGGCTGCAACAGAACATTGACAGGGAACTGCCAGAGGTTCAAGCCAGAGTCAGATGAGAATGTACAATGAGAGATACCATTGCTGATGACAGATGGATCCTGGCTGAAAGCAGAGGCTATCTGAAAATTGTTTACCTGTGCTTAACTGACTTTGCATAGGCTTTTGACTATATGGATTATGACAAACTATGGATAACATTGTTGTGAATGATTATTTGAGAGCACTCAATTGTGCTCATGAGAAACGTGTACATACACAGTTAGTAGAATAGAACAAAGGAACACTGAATGGTTTAAAATTAGGAAATGTGTGTACCAGGGTTCTGTTCTTTCACCATACTTATTCAGTCTGTATGCTGAGCAAATAATTCAAGAAACTGGATTATATGAAGAAGAATGTGGCATCAAGATTGAAGGAAGATACATTACAACCTGCAATATGCAGATAATAAACAACCTTGCTTGCTGAAACTGTAGAGAGCTTGAAATACTTGCTGATGAAGATCTAAGACCATAGTCTTTAGTATGGGTTGCACCTCAATGTAAAGGCAACAAAAATCCTCACCACTGGATCAATGAATATCATCAAGATAAATGAAAAGGTTGAAGTTGTCAAAGACTTCATTTTGTTTAGATCCACCACCAACACTCATCAATGCAGCAGTCAATAAATCAAACAACATATGCATTAAGTAAATCTGCTGCACAAAACCT
>NW_006420475.1:2977-4069 GCF_000296735.1 Chrysochloris asiatica | reverse complement strand
GCTGTTAATGCTGATGTGAGATGATATCTCAATGTTGTTTAGATTTGCATGGAGTCCTGGTGTGGTGCTGTAGTTTAATGCACTGGACTGCAAAGTTGGTTTGAAGCACAAGGTCAGTGGTTCAAACTCACCAACTCCTCCTTGGAAATCCTATACAGAGTCGCTGTGGATCAGAACCAAGTCGATGGCACTTCAATGGCTAATGATTGTAAACATTTCTTCATACTTGTTGGCTTCTTAAATGTCTTCCTTGGTAAAGTGTCTATTTAACTCCTGTGCTCATTTTTTAATTGGGTTATTTATCTTTTTCTTGTAGTGGTGTTATAGTTTCCTATAAGTTTTAGAGGTTAGTTCCTTGTCTGATATGTTGTTGCAAAAAAAAAAAAAAAAAAATTCCCATTCTGTGGACTTCCTTTTTACACTTTTGATACACATAAGTTTATAATTTTTAGTATGTTCCATCATCTATTGTGTCTTCTATTATTTGTGTGTGTAGTTTTTTTTGCAGTGTTTGATAGTCTATGTATGCCATGTATTCGAGCTCTTAAGTTTGTCCTTCTTTCTTTCTTTTTTTAGTGCTTCATTGTGAATTATTTGATAGTTTACATGGGAGAACATTAGCTTTACATTCATCCTATCTCATATAATTTCATTGCCATAGTTACAATCCCCTCCATGCTTCATCAAGCAACCCTGCAAGCCTGCCCCCTAGTTGGCAGCATACAGCCCCTCTCCCCCTCTGGGTCTAAAGTCCCCAGGCCCTCCATTACACCACGTCATCGTTTCTGCCTCCATCTCTGGCATCACTGCTTCTCTGGGTAGGGTCCTGCTCTCCGCTCTTCTCCCTTGATGGTAATAGGGACCTTCGCTCCTAGACTGCAAAGTCAATCACTCCTCACCTTTGCTACAAAACATCTACCTTTACATTTCTAACCCTCACAATCAGTCCTGATAACAATTATTCACTATTGTATCACAAGAGACCTATCTAAGTCTCCTTTCATCAGCCCTGTCTAGACAGATTGGATACTACTCAGTGGAGATTCTACCTTCCTCCACGCCCTCTGGATCTAGACTTCCTCTTGAAAGTTT
>NW_006420475.1:0-577 GCF_000296735.1 Chrysochloris asiatica | reverse complement strand
CTCCCTAGCACCCAAACTATCTGGTGTCTATTTCCTACCCTGTGCTCTACTTTCCCCTCCCTCCCCTCACCCCATCCCCCACATCCCAGTAACCAGCAAAGACTCCTCCCCTCCCCCTTTATATGGGTTTTTGTTAGGCTTCTACAGTAGTGGTCCTATGCAGTATTTCTCCTAGTGTGACTGACTAATTTCGCTCAGCATAATGTCCTCAAGGTTAATCCATGTTATGCGGGGCCTTGCAGCTTCCTTGTTATTCTTCAAGATAGCATAATATCCCATTGTGTGTATGTACCACAGTGTGTTTATCCATTCTTCAGTTGATGGCCACTTGGGCTGTCTCCATCTTTTTGCTATTATAAATAGTGCTGCTATGAACAATGCTGTTTATATATCTACTCATGTTATGGCTCGTATTTCTTGTGGGTAACCATATTGCTTTCCAGAGAGGTTGGAACATTTTGCAATCCCACCAGCAGTGCAGAAGCATCCCAGTCTCTCCACATCCCCTCCAGCATTTATTGTCCTCTACTTTTTTGATCTTTGCTATTATTGCTGGTGTGAAATGATATCTCATTGT
>NW_006420474.1:2466-2992 GCF_000296735.1 Chrysochloris asiatica | reverse complement strand
TAAAAAGGCAAGAAGTGGCTGGCTTACAAGCTTTCAAGAGGGAACCTAGATTCAGAGGGCATGGAGGAAGGTAGAATCTCCACTGAATAGTCTAGGCAGGGCTGATGAAAGGAAATGCAGATAGATCTCTTGTGATACAATTGTGAATAATTGTTATCAAGACTGATTGTGAGGATTGGAAATGTAAAGGTAAATGTGCCATAGCAGGGAGGGGAATGATTAACTTTGCAGTCTAGGAGCGGAGGTCCCTGGGACCATCAAGGGAGAAGAGCGGAGAGCGGGACTCTACCCAGAGAAGCAGTGATGCCTGAGATGGAGGCAGAGATGATGACATAGAGAGATGGAACAGCTGGAGACTTTAGATCCAGAGAAGGAGAGGGGCTGTGTGCTGACGACTGGGGGGCAGGCTTGCAGGGTATACCCTTTGGTTAGCTGATGATGCATGGAAGGGATTGTAACCATGGCAATGAAATGATATACGATAGGATGAGTGTAAAACTAATGTTCTCCCATGTAAACTATCACA
>NW_006420474.1:0-952 GCF_000296735.1 Chrysochloris asiatica | reverse complement strand
TGAACTGCAAGGTCAGTGGTTCAAGCTCACCAGCTGCTCCTTGAAAACCCTATACAGGGTCGCTATGAGTTGGATTCGACTCAACGGGACTTAACAACATCCAGATGTTGGTGGTCCAGTAGTTCATGGTTCACAACTGGAAGAGATAGGGATTAAGGGTTGTATTGGTTTCTTTTTACTACTGTAACAAATTACCACAAATATAGTGGTTTGAAACAGCACAAATTTACCTTTCATGTCCTTAAGTTAGAAGTTAAATTGGTCCCAATATAGTGCTGTGGATTAGTGCATCAGACTGCAAACTCGTTTGAACTGCAAGGTTGGTGGTTCAACATCACCAGCTGTTCCTTGGAAACCTTATACAGGGTCTCTATGGTTTGGAACCGGCTCGACACTCAACAACAACAACAATAAGCCAAAATTAAGGTTTTGGTAGAGCTGTGCTCCCTTCTGGAGGCTCTAAGAGAGATTCCATTTCCTTGTGTTTTGCAAGTTCTAAGGACTGCTCATTTCTTTGACTGATGGCCCCTTCCTCCATCTTCAAAGCCAGCAATATGGGTCCAAATCCTTCTCACTGTCTCTCTGTCCCTCCCCTTCTCCTTTCCTCTTCCACACTCTGTCTCTCTGTCCCTCCCTTTCTCCTTCCCTCTGCCACTTTCTTTTTTCATTAAATTCCATTTGCTAATAGAAAAATAATATGAATTTTACATTATAAATTACAGCCACATACTTGTGTATATATATAAATATATATAATTTCAGTCTGTTTTACAAAAACAGTATGAATGAACATATATTTTATTCATTCAGTGAAAATATCCTGAAAACATATCCAAGTTAGTAGTTAAATGTGGAAAAATTGAAAAGGCAAGAAGGACATTTTTATTTTATGCTTTGTGGTGCTGTGGGTTAATGCTCCAGGCTGCAAGGTTGGCTTGAACTGCAAGGTCAG
>NW_006420473.1:0-2921 GCF_000296735.1 Chrysochloris asiatica | reverse complement strand
TAACCTCAAAGAAAATTAATATTTCACAAAATACCAAGAAAATGAAAATCCAAGAAGACAAGGAGAACATGGAAACATTAAAACTATGAAGAAACTGACGAGAAAGAACACACAAAAAATTAACTCAGGTCAAGAAGGCATGCAAAACAAAGAAACAAGCAGTACCACAAAAAAAACCCCAAACATAATGACAGCAATTATTTCATACCTATCAAAAATTACACTGAATGTCAATAGAGTAAATGCACCAGTTAAGAGACAGAGAGTGGCAGAATGGATAAGAAAGCAAGATCCTTCAATATGCTGCCTGCAAGAGATACACCTTACACACAAAGATAAAAACAGACTAAGAGTCAAATGATGGAAAAACATATTCAAAGCTAATTGCAATAAAAACTGAGCAGGAGTGGCAATACTAATCTAACAAAATAAACTCTAAGGCAAAAACCAGTATAATAGATAAAAATTGACATTATCTCATGATTAAAGGGTCAGTTGAACAAGAGGACATAACCATAATAAATAACTATGCTCTTGATGAAAGAGCTCAAAATTTATAAAGCAAACTCTAATATATCTGAAGAAAGAAATAAACAAATCTAAAATAATAGTGGGGAATTTTAATATACCACTTTCAAAAAGGATAGAACAACCAGAAAGAAACTCGACAAGAACACAAAGGAACTGAACAACAACTGGACCTCATAGATGTGTACAGAGTATTCAACCCAACAACAGCACAATAGACATTCTTTTCTAGTGCACATGGAACATTCTCCAGAACAGATCATGTGTTAGGCCACAAAATAAGCTTCCATAAATTGACAAACATCAAAAGACTACAAAGCATCTTCTTAGAATACAATGCTATCAAATTAGAAATCAACAATAGGAAGACCAAGGAGATAAAGTTAAATACATGGAAACTGAATAACACCGTGCTTAAAAACAACTGGGTAGTAAAAGAAATACAACATGAATTCACAAAGCTCCTAGAAACAAATGAGAATGAAAACACAACATACCAAAATCTTTGGGACACAGAAAAAGCAGTGCTGAAAGGACAATTTATGTATGCATAACTGCATACATCCAAAAAGAAGAAAGAAACAAAATAAACACATTAGTACAACATTTCCAACAACTAGAAACCAACTGGCAAAGTAAACCTAGAGTCAACAGAATAAAGGAAATAATAAAGATTAGAGCAGAAATAAACAAGATAGCAAACAGAAAAACTATAGAAAAAATCAACAGGACAAGAAGCTTGTTCTTTGAAAGAATTAATAAAATCAACAAACCATTGGCAAACCTAACAAAAGAAAAGAGGGAGAAGATACAAGCATAATAAACCACATGGGTGATGTTACAAGAGAACCAATAGAAATACAAAGGATAATAACAGAATATCATGAAGAATTGAACTCCAACAAATTTGAAAATCTAGAGGAGATGGATACATTTGTAGAAAAGCACGACCTACCTAAATTTACACCACTTGAAGTAGAAAACTTGCACAGACCTACAACAAAGGAAGCAATTGACCAGGTTATCAAAAACTGCCAACCAAAAAAAGTTTAGTTTCAGGTGGGTTCACTGGTAAGTTTTACCAAACATTCAGGGAAGAGCTGTCACCAGTTTTACTCAGATTATTCCAGAATATAGAGGAGGATGGAAAACTTCCTAAATTCTCTGAAGCAAGCATAACCCTCATACCAAAACCAGGGGAGGACATCACTAAGAAAGAAAATTGTAGACCAATATCCCTCATGAACATAGATGCAAAAATTCTCAATAAAATCCTAGCTAACAGAATTCAACAACACACACACACACACACAAAATAATACATGGGATTCATATCAGGGATGCAAGGATGGTTCAACATCAGAAAAACAATCAATGTAATACATCATGTTGTTGTTGTTGTTATGTGCTGTGGAGTCGGCTGCAACTCATAGCGACCCTGTACAAGGTTTCTGAGGCTGTAAATCTTTACGAGAGTAGAAAGCCTCATCTTTCTCCCGCAATACATCATATAAATAAGAAAAAGGAAAAGAACCACATGATCATATTGATTGATTCAGAAAGGCATTTGACAAAATCCAGCATCTATCCCTGATAAAAACACTCAACAAAGTAGGAATTGAAGGGAAATTCCTCAAAATAATTAAGATCATATATACAAAACCAACAGTTAACATCACTCTCAATGGAGAGAAACTGAAAGCCTTCTCTTTGCCAACAGGAACCAGACAAGGATGACCTTTGTCACCACTGCTATTCAATATTGTGCTGGAAGTCTTAACCAGAGCTATAAGGCAAGATAGGGAAATTAAAGGCATCCAAATTGGCAAAGAGCAAATAAAATTCTATTTGCAGATGATATGATCCTATATCTATGAACCTCAAAGACTCGGCAACAAAACTACCAGAACTCATTGCAAGATTCAGCAAAGTGGCAGGGTACAAGATCAACATACAAAAATCAGTTGGATTCCTCTATACTAATAAAGATAGTGCTAAAAAAGAAATTAGGAAAGCAATACCATTTACAATAGCCAGCCAAAGGATGAAATATTTAGGAGTAAATGTAACCAGAGAAACAAAGGACCTATACAAAGAAAACTACAAATTAGTAACTACCTAACACCTTAAACTATATACACACTAGTTTTATCAGAAATATAACATTCCTTCAATAAAACTGCCCTTCATTGTTGTTAAGTTCCGTAGAAAAACTTCCGACCCACAGTGACCCTTTATAGATTTTCCAAGAAGTGGCTGGTGAGCTTGAACTGTCAACCTTGCAGTTCATACTGACTTTGCAGTCCAGCACATTAACCAAAAGAACCACACCAGGACTCCATTATAGTGTCCAAGCCAGGTTTACTTTTTAATGGACATTTTACAAATATAAT
>NW_006420472.1:2087-2838 GCF_000296735.1 Chrysochloris asiatica | reverse complement strand
AGCACAGGAGGACACCAGCTCCATACAGACGGTAGCCCAAAGGGTCATGCCAATCCCTCTGTCCTCAGATGGAGAACTTTATTCCATCTTTGTGGAGGCCTGGGCACCTTTGGGAGCCTGAGGTGAGGCCTTGGCTGGGGCTGGAGTTGAAGCCTTGGCTGGGGCTTGAGTTGAGGCCTTGGCTGGGGCTTGAGTTGAGGCCTTGGCTAGAGCTTTAGTTGAGGCCTTGACTGGAGCTTTAGTTGAGAGCTTGGTTGAAGCTTCAGTCTTAGTTTTAGCACTGGCCTTGGACTTTGGCCGACAAAGCCTCAGACCCTTGGCAATGCATGCCTGAGCATGCTTCCCCTGCTTGGGATGGGCAATTAGGCCAGTCGACTGAGCTTGCGGTTGACACCCCTTGGGATCTTAGGCTTGATCTCCTTGGGCTTTATGAGAGCCTTGATAGCCTTGGCACGTGCATCCATGGCCTTGGCATTGTTGGCCTGCATCTTCTTCAGGCCCTTCTTGTTGTGCGTCTTGGCAAAACGCATGTTCCTCAGAAACTTGGGGTCCACCCCCTTGAGAGACTCATATTGTTGTGATAGGGGTTTCTTGATACCATTTCTGTGTCATTTTCAGGACTGGTTGTGCAGTGGTGTGGTTCTTGGACTTGACCATGTCTGCACCGATGACTGCAGCTCCCGGCGCTCCAGGGACCGGAAGAGCCACTGTCCACCCTTGAGGCCTTCTATGGATTAGACTCCTGCAACAC
>NW_006420472.1:0-1647 GCF_000296735.1 Chrysochloris asiatica | reverse complement strand
TGGAGCAGCTGGTAGTTTCAAACTGCTGACCTTAAGGTTCACAGCACGATTGGAAAGCGTTATACTCAGTGAAATTAGTCTATCACAAAAGAAAAATATTGTGAGACCACTATTGTAAAATGTAAAGAAAAGGTTTTCATACTGAAAGAAATGTTCTATGATCGTTACAAGGGGATGGCAGAAAGGAAGAATTATTCACTGGCTAGAGGAAAGACATGTGCTTACTTGGGTAATGTTTAAAAATAAATAAATTAAATGTATTCAATAGGGCAAACTTCCCCTGAGTCTGCACGGTAATTGAAGGAAACCTTATTCCTTTTCTGACTCTTCAAACTTCTGAGACTTGGAAGGTGGGCAGCATCTAGGAGACTCTAGAAGAGGATTTGTTGTTTTTGTTAGGTACCAGCAAGTCAGTACTGATGCATAGTGACCCTATGCACAAAAGAACAAAACACTGCCCAGTTCTGGGCCAACCTCACAATTGTTACCACGCTTAAGCACATTGATGCTGCCACTTGGCTAATCCATCTCATTGGGGGTCTTCCTCTTTTTCTTTGACCCTCTACCTTACCAAACATGATATCCTTCTCCAGTGACTGGTCCCTCCTGACAATATGTCCGAAGTACGAGAGATGAAGTTTGGCCATCTTGGCCTCCAGGTAGCACTCTGGCTGCACTTCTTCCAACAGAGATCTGTTTGTTCTCTTGGCAGCCCATGGTACTTTCAGTATTCTCCTCCAACCCCATAACTTAAATGCATCAATTCTTCTATGATATTCCTTATTCACTATCCAACATTCATATGTATATGAGGTGATTGAAAATACCATGGCTTGGGTCAGGCATACCTTAGTCCTTAAGCTGACATCTTTGCTCTTCAACACTTTAAAAAGATCTTGTGCAGAAGATTTGCCTAATGTAATACGTTGTTTGTTTTCTTGACTGCTGCTTCCTTGACTGTTGATAGTTGATCCAAGAAGAGTGAAGTCCTTGACAACTTCAATCTTTTTTCCATTGGTAAGAATGTTGTTTATTGGTCCAGAGGTGAAGAGTTTTGTTTTCTTTACATTGAGAGGCAATCCATACCAAAGGCTGCACGCTTTGATCTTCATCAGTAAATATTTTGAGTCCTCTTCACTTTCAGCAAGCAAGGTTGTATCATTTGCATATCACAGGTTGTTAATGAGTCTTCCTCCAATCCTGATTCCACGTTTTTCTTCAGATAACCCAGCTTCTCGGATTATTTGCTCACCAGACAGGTTGAATAAGTATGGTGAAAGAATACAACCCTGTCGCACACTTTTCCAAATTTTAAACCATTCAATGTACGTGTGTTCTGTTGGAACAACTACCCTTTGGTTAATGTACAACTTCCTCATGAGCACAATTAAGTGTTCTGAGATATTAATACATTGAAGAAGATTGTGTTGTTGTTGTCAGGTGCCATCGAGTCGGAACTGACTCATAGCGACCCATGCACAGCAGAACGAAACAATGTCTGATCCTGGGCCAACCTCACTACCGCCGCCACACTTGACACCATTAATGATGCCAACTGGCTGATCCATCTCGTTGGGGGTCTTCCTCTTTTTCTCTGACCCTCCACCTTACCCAGCATGACATCCTTCTCTAGCAACTGTTCTCTCC
>NW_006420471.1:0-2938 GCF_000296735.1 Chrysochloris asiatica | reverse complement strand
GAAATTACCAGCTGTTCTATTGGAGAAAGATGAGGCTTTCTGCTCCTGTAAAGATTTACAGTGTCGGAAACCCTGTACAGGGTCCCTATGAGTCAGAATCAACTCCATGGCACATAACCACCACCACCATGTATATAGATAGATAGATAGATAGATAGATAGATAGATAGATAGATAGATAGATAGATATAGGCGTCCTGGTGTGTCCTCATAGCATAGGCATTTGACCTCAATGTCAGTTTGAATCAAAATGTTGGCTGTTCAAAGTCATCAGCGTTTCTCAGAAGCCCTATACAATGTGAGTATGAGTTCAACCTACTTGATGACACTTAACAACAACAATATGCATGCACATATACTCATGCACACATAAACACACACACATATAGGGAGTGTGCTGCCTCACTAGGATGTGATACACTGGACTGTGAACCCCCCCCCCCCCCCCCCACGCACACACACAAACTCATATACCTATTTACATTTCCTTTCTTGGATTCTCTGGGTGGCACTCACATTTAAGCACTTGATTTCTAGTTAAAATTTTGGTAGTACAAATCCCACCAGATGCCCCCTTAGAAGACAGGCTTGGTTAGGGGCCGTTTCATTTTGTACACATGGGGTCAGCATGAATCAGAATCTACTTGATGGCAACTAGTAAGTACATGTAGATTCATTTGTAGCTAGCCAGCTTACTAGCTGGGTATCTAGTCAGTCCTCTATCTGTATTATAGGGTAAGGCAACAAGTGTTACTATTGGGATTTCAGGTCATATATTCAAGGACTTAATTCAAAACACTACATTAAAGCATGTCTCCGTGATCATTGGTTTACTTAAGACAAGTTCTCTCAGTAAAACACTTAGTTTGCTCTTATTGGGATTTATTATTTTTTTAAAAAAGAAGTTACTTGTTGTGCCATGTTAAAAAAAAACAAAAACAAAAACAAAAAACAATTTTAAGGTCAGGGATAGTATAAACTTTTTAACAGGACTCACATTGGACATTTTCCCAAATCGCTGAATCTTTGCAGCAAGTTTATGGGCATTCTGCCTACATAAAGCATTAGTTTTCAGACAGGCTAAGCATTTTAAGGAAAGTCAGGAAGACCTCAAAGTGAGTCAAGAGAGGTAACACTGCCAGCTTCACCAGATGAAGACACGTTGGCTTGTGGACCTCAGACCAATGAAAGATGACCTTTGATGCCATTACAGCACTCACATGGTTCCGTATTTTCCATTTTAATGGGTATTTTGGCCTCAGCAAGCTCTGGCTCCATAGTTAGCAAAAGCATTGCACAAAGATGAGCTAGCTCAAGAGCTGATATTTCCATCAATCCGTTAAGCAAAACTGAGGTTAATGAAGACAATTTTATGGGAGCAGTCATAACCTGAGACAAGCGGTCGAGTTACCAAACTGACCTGGAGAACAAAGTCTAATACAAACAGTGCTTTCCAAAGAGATCTGTTGGGTGCTTTAAATTCAAGGCAGAGAGGTCAGTTCAGAAGGCTGTGGCACTGTGTATTTTTGGATGTCAGATGGGTAATTTTGGTAGATTTCTTGAAGGACACAGGTCATATGAGCCAATTATGAAGTTTAAAGAAAATTGAAAACTACGTTAGTGAGAAAATGACCAGGAAAGGTGCATAGAGGAAATTTTTCACCAATCATGACCAAGCACTGGCTAATTCTTTGAGAGTATCAGGGGTTGTCCTAAGAGAGATTTGTCAGGAAACCTTACCCTATCCACCCTATAACCCTGATTTTGCCCATTGAGAACTTCTTTTTCCTCCCCAAACTCAAAGAACATTTCAAAGGAACACAACTTGAGTCCCTGGAGGATACCAAACTACCATTTTGGCATGCTGTCAATCACAGAACACAGCTTTCTATTGGAAAGCGTTGGAGAGATGGAAACGCAGATTCTGGAAGTGTAGAAACCTTGAAGGAGCATGTGCTGAGCAGCAGTAGCTTTACGTTTTGCTATTATTGTTTAAGCAAGATTTCTACAGTTTTAGAGAAATACTTTTTCCTTACCCTTATATATGTTGATGTGTAGTCAAGCATTGTCTAACATTCACAATGTTGTTATTGTTAAATGTTGCATAGAGACCCTACATCGGGTGTCCAAGGAGTGGCTGATGGGCTTGAACCACCGACCTTGTGGTTCACAGTCCAGTGCTTATTCTACAGTGCCACCCCAGGAGTCCAACATTCACCATATGCCCTGTGAAATAAGACGTTATGTGATTTGAATGTTGTGTAAACATGCTAAGTCACAATAATAGCATGCATTGGTTTTCCACTTTCGTGCATTTCATTTCCAAACGGATTCGTCTCCTTTGCCTCTTGCCGTTATCACTAGCATTGCCTTTACTAAGTTTGGACGCTGTGATGCCCTTCACAGTGATTTTTTTTTTTTTTTTAATTAAGAAAAGCTTTTATTAACTTTTTACAACATTGGTCTCATACAATATTTGTCGTTTTGTGATTGACTGATTTCACTCAGCATAAAGCCCTCCAAGTTCTTCCATTTTGTGAGGTGTTTCACAGATGCATCATTATTTTTCAATGTTGATTAAGTACTATTCCATTGTGTACCAACGTTTGCTCATCCATTCTTCTGTTGATGGGCTTTTAGGCTGTTTCCATCTTTTTTATGTGTCTCTTGTAGATAGAATATTGAAGGATCTTGTTTTCTTATCCATTCTGCTTTCTCTATCTCTTGACTGCTGCATTTCACTTATTTACATTCTGTGTAATTATTGATAGGCATGAATTCATTGCTGTCATTTAGCTCTGTGAGTTTTTCTTTTGTTTTATTTTGAGCATGTGTGGTGCTGCTGGCTTCTTTGTTCCACATAATTTTCTGTGCTAAATTCATTTTGTTTGCAGGTTTTCTTGTTATTTTCATTTCTTTTTTTTCTTTTCTTTTTTTT
>NW_006420470.1:1813-2495 GCF_000296735.1 Chrysochloris asiatica | reverse complement strand
TCAATTGTGAGGATCATGAGAAACTATGGACAACATTGTGAAGTATGAGTATTCCAGAACACTTAATTGTGCTCACAAGGAATCTATAGATAGACAAGAGGCAGTTGTTCGAACAGAACATGGGAACATTAAATGTTTTAACATTAAGAAAGGTGTGCAACAAGGTTGTATTCTTTCACCGTACTTATTCAACTTGTATGCTGAGAAAATAATCCAAGAAGCTGGGTTCTATGAAGAAAAATGTGGTATAAGGATTAGAAGAAGACTCATTAAAAATCTGAGATATATAGAAGATACAATCTTGCTTATTGAAAGTGAAGAGGAATTAAAATATATAATGACGAAGATAAAGACCACAGCCTTTGGTATGGATTGTAAAGAAAACAAAAATCCTCACCACTGGACCAATAAACAACATTCTTACCAACAGAGAAAAGATTGAAGATGTCAAGAACTTCATTCTTCTTGCATCAACCATCAATATTCATGGAACCAGCAGTAAAGAATTCAAATGACGTATTGCATTAAACAAATCTGCTGCAAAAGACCTTTTCAAAGCATTGAAGAGCACAGATGTCAGCTTGAGGACTAAGATGTGCCCGACCCAAGCCATGGTATTTTCAATAATTTCATATCAAGCAAAAGCTGGACAGTGAATAAGGAAGACCATAGAAGAATTGAT
>NW_006420470.1:0-493 GCF_000296735.1 Chrysochloris asiatica | reverse complement strand
AAAAGGACAAATATTGTATGAGACTACCACAGCACATAACAACAACAACAAACAACAACTATTAACTGGAGAGCTAGTGTGGTGCTCTGGGTTAATGTGCTGGACTGCAAAATCAGTTTGAACAGCAAAGTCCACTGTTCAAACTCGTCAGTTGCTCCTCAGAAACCTTATACATGGCTCCATGGGTCGGAACTGGCTCATTGGCACTTAACAACAACAACAACAACAACACTATTAATTAGGAGTCCTCGTATGATCCTGTTCATTAATGCACTAGACTGAAAAATCATTTGAAGTATAAGTTCACCACCTGTTCCTTGGAAACCCTATAGTGTCTCTATGGGTCAGAAGGCACTTAATAACAACAGTACTACAGCAATGAACATTGTAAAAACTCAAGAAAATATTTTCATACGAAAAGGAACATTCTTTGATGATTACCAAAGGAAGAGGTGAGAGGGAGGGGAGTGTTTTTAACTGCTTAGAGGGAAGA
>NW_006420469.1:2103-3028 GCF_000296735.1 Chrysochloris asiatica | reverse complement strand
AAAACAGAGTCACCAAAATAGAGTCAGGAAATATAACACTAGAAATGGAATTAGAACTACCTGATAAATAATTTAAAAGAATCTTAATTAGGTAACTTCAGTGAATTGTGAGAAAGCTACAGATGAAATCAAGGAAAAGATAGATTAAACTATGGACTAATTTAGGAAACAAACTAACAAAATTATTGGAAAAAAAAAACAGGAACTATAAAAAAAACAGCAATAAAAAACCCCAGAGGATTAACACTAAGATTTCAGAAACAGGAAATACACTGAAAGGGCAAAGAAATAGAATTGAATCAATGGGAAGCCAAGTACTGAACTTAAAGAAAAATCTCAATATTCATCTGCTAGAGGAACAATCTGAAAGAGAACCAAAACACCCCAAGTAAATCTAAGATTTATGTGGGACACTATCAAGAGGAATCACTTAATGTGTGATAGGAATTCTAGAACAGGAAGAAACTAAATAAAGAAAAAGCAACTCAAACAGAATATTGCTTAAGAGTTCTTGGAAGAAAATTTCCTAACATCATGAAAGACAAGAAGATAGCCATAAATTGAACAAACTCCAAACAGAATACACCCCAAAAGAAAAACCCTAAGACATATTATAATCAAAGTATTCAAAACAAGACAAAGAAATAGTCCTGAGAGCAGAGTAGGAAAAATGAAATTACCTACAAAGGAGAACAAATAAGACTAAGCTCTGATTTCTCAATAGAAACAATGCAGGCAAGAAGACAATGGAATGACATATGTAAAATTCTGAAAAAAAAAAAAAATTGCCAACCAAATCATATATCCAACAAAGCTGTCCATCAGATATGACAGTGAAATTAGGCCATTTTCAGACAAACAAAAATTAAAACAATCTGTAAAACCAGACCAACCTTACAAAGAATACTAAAAGGAGTTCTTTGGC
>NW_006420469.1:0-518 GCF_000296735.1 Chrysochloris asiatica | reverse complement strand
GATTTGAAGCATTAGACACTAATGACCAAAGACCAGAAAAGCTGTGTGATGGCATCAAGAACATCGTACAGGAAGGAAGCAAAAGGTAGTTAAAAAGACAGGAAGGAAAGAAAAGACAAAAATGGACATCAAAGAGACTCTGAAATTTGCTCTTTGGTGTAGGGAAGCTAATACAAATGAAGAGATGAGGAAGTTCAAGGGCTGAACAGAAAATTTCAAAAAAGCAACTCGAGAAGACAAAGTCAAGTATTATAATGGTGCAAAGACCTGGCGTTTGAAAACCAAAATGAAAGAACACACTCAGCATTTTCTCAAGCTGAAAGAGCTGAAGAAAAAAATTCAAGCCTCAACCTGTAATATTGCAGGATTCTAAGGGCAAAATATTGGATGGCTCCAAAAGCATCAAAGAAGATGGAAGAAATAGAGTCACTGTACCAAAAACAAATGATCTCTGTTCAATCATTTCAAGAATAGCATATGACCAAGAACCAGTGGTTATGAAAAAAGACGTCCAAGCT
>NW_006420468.1:2931-3622 GCF_000296735.1 Chrysochloris asiatica | reverse complement strand
GATTCCCTCACTGTGAAGCTCCTAGATCCAGAGGAAGATCAATGTCAAGAGGCATGGAAATCTCCAAGGAATGCTGGGGCCTACAGATGCTTAAAAGGAGCTCTGGTAGCGTAGTGGCTACGAATCGGGCTGCAAACCTTAAGGTCAGCCGTTCAAAACTACCAGCCGCTCCGCGGGAGAAAGATGAGGCTTTCTACTCCCGTAAAGATTTACACCCTCGGAAACCCCCTGCACAGGGTCGCTATGGGTCGGAACCGACTCGAAGGCACTTAACAACAACAACAACAACAACAGATGCTTAAAGAGACAAGGACCTTTCCTCAAAACTGACAAATTAAAAGAAAGCCTTCCCTTTTAGAGCCAGTGCTCTGAATACAGACTTCTAGTCTCCTGAACTGTGAGAGAGAAAAATTTCTGATTGTTAACACCCAAACAAATAAACAAACAATTTTTTTTTTTTTAAGTCATCGTTGTTTCCTGGTTTTCCAGGTAGTATTTCTAATAGTACTATTTAGGATAGTAAGGATCTCTGGTAGTGCAGTACTTACGAATCGGGCTGCAAACCTTAAGGTTAGCAGTTTGAAACTACCAGCTTTGTTCCGCGGGAGAAAGATGAGGCTTTCTGCTCCCATAAAGATTTACAGCCTCGGAAACCCTATGCAGGGTCGCTATGAGTCAGAACCAACTCCAC
>NW_006420468.1:0-566 GCF_000296735.1 Chrysochloris asiatica | reverse complement strand
CAAGGGTTTCAAAGGAGCGACTTGTGAGTTTGAACTGCCAACTTTCCAGTTTGCTGTCCAGTACTCCAAATGTATATAAGGGGGCTTCAGAAATGTTTATGGGAAAATTCCATTATGTTTTCATTTCATTTTTTTTAATGTTTTATTGTGAATTATGTGATAGTTTACATGGGAGAACATCAGTTTTATACTCATCCTATCACATATCGTTTCATTGTCATGGTTACAATCCCCTCCATGCATCATCAACCAACCAAAGAGTATACCCTACAAGCCTGCACCCCGGTCATCAGCACAGAACCCCTATTCATCTCTGGGTCTAAAGTCCCAGCTGCTCCATATCTCCACGTCATCATCTCTGCTTCCATCTCTGGTGTCACAGGCCTCTTTGGGTAGGGTACCGCTTTCCGTTCTTCTCCCTTGATGGTCCCAGGGACTTCCGCTCCTAGACTACAAAGTTAATCACGCCCCTCCTTGCAACAAAATGTCTACCTTTACATTTCCAACCCTCACAATCAGTCCAGATAACAATTATTCACTATTGTATCACAGGAGACCTATCCACA
>NW_006420467.1:3056-3760 GCF_000296735.1 Chrysochloris asiatica | reverse complement strand
CCGTTTCCCAAAGATTTTGGTATGTTGTGCTTTCGTTCTCATTTATTTCTAGGAACTTTGTGAATTCACGTTTAGTTTCTTCAACTACCCAGTTACGTTTCAGCAGGGTGTTATTCAGTATCCATGTATTTGTTTTTATTTCCCTGGTCTTCCTATTGTTGATTTCTAATTTGATACCAATTGTGGTCTGAGAAGATGCTGTGTAATATTATGATATTTCTAAATGTATGGAGTCTTTTTTGTGGCCTAAGACATGGTCTATTCTGGAAAATGTTCCATGTGCGCTGGAAAAAATTTTGTATTGTGCCGTTGTTTGTTTGAATGCCCTGTATACATCTATGAGGTCCATTTGTCTGATTATGTTATTTAGTTCTTCTGTGTCTTTGTCAAGTTTCTTTCTGGTTGTTCTATCCATTTTTGAAAGTGATGCATTAAAATCACCCACTATTATTGTAGATTCATCTATTTCTTTCTTCAAATCTATTAGATTTTGCTTTATATTTTTTGGAGCTTTTTCATAGGGAGCATTGATGTTGCTTATGGTTATTTTATCTTACTCAATTGCCCCTTTAATCATGAGATTATGTCCATCTTTATCTATTACACTTTCTTTGCTTTAAAGTTACTTTATCAGTGATTAGTACTGCAACTCCTGTTCATTTTTTTGTTGCAATTAGCTTGGTATATTTTTTCCCATCCTTTGA
>NW_006420467.1:0-511 GCF_000296735.1 Chrysochloris asiatica | reverse complement strand
TGGTTTTTTTTGTTGTTGTTTTTTGTTTTTTTTTGTTTTGTTTTTATGCTTCCTGATTGCTCCCAGGTAGATGTGATCAGGAGGTAGGCTTCCCTTTTCACTCTTCTTATTGCTTAACTCACAGTAACTTTCACGGTTGTTGTCTGCCTCCCTAATAAATGGCAGTTGGTATTGGTTCTTGCCTGAGTTTTGGTGTTTTATAGAGTGTCTTTGTAGCTTGACTATATGGCAGCAGTCGCTGACTCTTCTTGGGTAACATAGGAAGAGAAAGAGTCCCACAGTTGTAGAAGGGTGAGCATAAAACAGCAAAACAGCACCAGCCAAAAAAAAAAACACAAAAAATAACTAGACTGAATACTGCAGTCTATAATCACAGAAAAGCGTATGACTTTAATTTCCTCCCTTCAGCTTCTTGTTTTCAAAGCTGCCTGAGAGGATTTCAAGGTGCCACTTTTTGTTGTTTTGCTATTTAATTTATTTTCAGCCTGTTTTGTTTTTAAACTTTCTTTCC
>NW_006420466.1:2131-3067 GCF_000296735.1 Chrysochloris asiatica | reverse complement strand
TCTGCCTCCATCTCAGGCATCACTGCTTCTCTGGGTAGGGTTCCGCTCTATGCTCTTCTCAACGGCACTTAACAACAATGATGTTGAAGCAATGAGAGTGAAAGGAATTGATGTTTTGTATTTTAATATTTTGCCTAAAAACTCTTGAAGGTGACTAGGCAGCTGGAGACTATAACTTCCCTAAGAGGGTGAGGAGATGTTTTTTTTTAGTAATCAGGATTATGGTCTTAATTCAGAGGGATAAAAACTAGCCTCATGAGATGTTAAGGAACTAGGGACTCTCCCAGGTCAGTCACTGAACTAGATTCTGGAAATTTAACAAAACGACCCATTTGAGGTGTTCATTGTTTGAATTAAAATATTTAGTATTTGTAAGTTTCCATAGAGTTCAATAAAAATATGATAACAACTACAGAATCTGCCAACCCTACCGACTAATCATAAAATCACTCTTTCAGGGAATAAAATAAATAGTCCATGTGGACCCTGTGCTGGTGACTAAAACGGTAGCTTTTAACTGGAGATGACTTGGGAGGGACCAAGCGGGGGAAGGACCAACAGCCACGAACACCTGACAGAACCACGGAGACACAGGTGTGGACATTCTTTTTTTTGGTATCTGTTCATTGGTCTCTCACTGTCTGCGTATCTTCATTCTGGTGACTAGAAGGGATGCCTGAGTGAATGGACACCCCACTCCCACCCCTGGAAGGTCTACTACTCATGGGCACAGATCTCCTGGAAATTTAAAGTGACAGTTACCACTTAAAACCAAACGGCCACCACTCGTCTGTCAGTTTGTCATACTGTGGTGGCTTGTGAGTTGCTATGATTCTAAAGCTATACCACAAGTATTTTAAATACCAGCAGGCTCACCCATGGTGGACAGGTTTCAGATGTGCTTCCAGACAAAGACAGACTAGGAAGAAAGAGTGA
>NW_006420466.1:0-1141 GCF_000296735.1 Chrysochloris asiatica | reverse complement strand
GAGAGCCAAAATATGACCTTGAATATACCCCACCTGAATTTAGAGATCATCTGAAGTCAGATCTGATACATTAAACACTAAAGAACCAAGACCAGAAGGGTTGTGGGATGACACCAAGAAGATTATACAGGAAGAAAGCAAAAAGTCATTGAGAAGACAAGAAAGAAGGAAAAGATCAAAATGGATGTCAGAAGACACTGAAACTTGCTCTCCAGTGTAGAAATGCTAAAGCAAATGGAAGAAATGAGACGGTCCAAGAGCTGAACAGAAAATTTCAATTATCAGCTCGAGAAGATAAAGCCAAATATTACAAAAAAAATGTGCAAAGATCTGGAATCAGAAAACAAAAAAAGGAAGAAGACGTTCAGCATTTCTCAAGCTGGGGGAAGTGAAGAAAAAATTCAAGCCTCAACTTTTGTTACTGAAAGATTCACTGGGCAAATTATTGAATGATGCAGACAGCATCAAGAGAAGATGGAAGGAATACACAGAGTCACTGTACCAAAAGGAAATGGTTAACGTTCAACCCTTTCAAGAGGTAGCATATGATCAAGAGCCAATGATATTGAAAGAGGAAGTCCAAGGTGCATTTAAGGCATTGGCCAAGAACAAGGCACCAGGAATTGATGGAATAAAAATCTAAATCTTTCAAGAGAGTGAGGCGGCACAGGAGGCATTCACTCATCTCTGCCAAGAAATTTGAAGGACAATTATCTGGCTGACTTTTTGGAAGAGATCCATATTTATGCCCATTCCAAAGAGAGATGACCCAATGGAATGTGGAAATTATCGGACAATTTGATATCCCATGCAAGTAAAGTTTTGTTAAAGGTAATACAGAAATGGCTACAAGCATACATTGACAGAGAACTTTCAGAGGTTCAAGCCAGATTCAGAAGAGGCCGAGGAACGAGGGATATCACTGCTGATGTCCGATGGATCTTGGTGAAAAGCAGAGAATATCAGGAAGATGTTTACCTATGCTTTATTGACTACACAAAGGCTTTCGATTGTGTGGCTCATGACAAGCTATGGACAACATTGCAAAGTATGAGTATTCCGGAACACTTAATTGTGCTCATGAGGAATCTGTACCTGGACCAAGAAGCAGTTGTTCAAACAGAACATGGGAACACTGAAT
>NW_006420465.1:2538-2953 GCF_000296735.1 Chrysochloris asiatica | reverse complement strand
AGTGGCATAGCCCTCAGAATCACAGCAATTCAAATCACCACAGCATGACAGACAGAAGAGTGGTGGTTGTGTGGTCGCTGTTAAACACGAATCTCCTTGTGCTATGGTCCTTAAGTCTGGTTCAAAGGTGGGATTTCCATCCTCAGTTGTCGTGTCAGTCAAGAGGCGGAAGCTCAGCATGGGCAATAGGGTTGTAATGAGACACTTTGGGCTGTGCTTGTGGGACTCTAAGTTGTTTGACCCTGCCTCAAAGCCAAAATCCAACAGCTAGGCCTGGACGGCACCCTAACTATTACTATTAGGGCTGTAGAATAAGCACTGAATCATTAACAGCAAGGTCATCAGTTCAAACCCAGCAGCTACTCAGTGGAAGAAAGATGAGGCTATTTGGTCTTGTAAATATGTACCTCAGAAA
>NW_006420465.1:0-1038 GCF_000296735.1 Chrysochloris asiatica | reverse complement strand
TCAGGCATATATAATAATTTACATCTCCAAAGGTCACATTCTGCTAGTCTGCTCCTGCCCACCAGCTCTTAGTCCCGCTCTTCTTAGTCCATGAATCTAGAGTCCTCGGCCACAACCCCTCTCCATGCCCCATCTGTGCCTCCATCTCTGGCGCTGCTGTTTTTCTGGATAAGGTACCGCATTCTGCTTGTGCGTTGCTCTCTTGATGGTCTTAGGGTCCTCTGTTTCTAGACTGTAAGATTAGCCACTCCCCTTTTTTTGTTACAGAACTTCTACCTTTACAATTGTGACAGTCGCAATTAGTCATGATAACAATTATTCACTATTCAATCTTACAAATCTTATCCCCATCTCTTTTCACTAGACCCATCTAGACAAGATGACAGCTATTCAGTGGGGACTCTTTTGTTTCCCCCATACTCTTAAACTAAACTCTTTCTTGAAACCTTGTAAGCCAGTCACTTCGTGCCTTTATTGCCCCCTCATTTTAGGTAGCCACTGTCTGAGTTACCCATCCCTATCTACCCTGTGTACAGAGGGGATAGCATTGATACCTCATGTGAAGATGGATCCCTCCCTCTCTGTTGGTATTCAGAGTAACTATCACTCTGAGTATAGGTCAGGTTCATCATGAAGATGTATCTTCTGTCACTGTAGCTGTTCCAGTCTGCTTGTCCTTCTTAGTGGGAATGTTCCACCTCATAAGGTTTTGGATGGGAGACAGGATTCCACCTAAGGTCCTATACTCTGTAAAGACTTTGCACGAAGCCTATTTCACTGGGCAAGTTGTAGAACCACTGTTATGTATTCAAATCAGTTATAGGCTGAAGACGGACTTACAAGTTTTATCTGATCATGTTTCCCAACATTCCTTTCTATCCCACTCAAGTCTATTTTACAATAGTAGGCAAGGGAAACTAATATTCATAAGGTAGTCAACGATTTTAGTATTATTTACCCTCTTCAAGCTATACCTAGATCCCTGTATCCCAGAGCTCTGTTGTTCCAAGGTTGAGTATGCATCACTATTTCCCTCTG
>NW_006420464.1:2491-2970 GCF_000296735.1 Chrysochloris asiatica | reverse complement strand
GCTGCTTTCAGAAGCGTCTCCTTGTCTTTGAGTTTGGAGAGCTTGACTATGATATGTCTTGGTGATTTTCTATGGGGTCCACTCTTCCTGGACTTCATTGGGCTTCTTGTATGTTTATCGTTTCGCTTTTGAGGATGTTAGAGAAATTTTCTTCCAGTAGTTCTTCGACTATTTCCTCTGTGGACTTGTTTGATTCTTCTTGTTCTGGAATGCCAATAATTCTTAGGTTATTCCTCTTCATGTTGTCCAACATGAATCTTAGACCTTCCTCCCAATTTTTTTTACCCTTTTATGTGTTTGTTCTTCTATCTTAGTGGTATTGAGAGACTTGTCTTCCAGCTCACTGATTCTTCCTTCCATTTCATCTACTCTACTCCTCTGCCTTTTCAGGGTGGTTCCTATTTCTGATATTTTGTTATTGATCATTTGGACCTCTTTCTGTAGGTTTTGGATTGTTACCAGTGCTGTATCTATCTTGT
>NW_006420464.1:0-939 GCF_000296735.1 Chrysochloris asiatica | reverse complement strand
TCCCCAAACTAGGGAAGGACGTCACTAAGAAAGAAAGCTACAGACCAACATCCATCATGAACATAGACACAAAAATTCTCAACAAAATCCTAGCCAACAGAATCCAGTAGCACATAATAAAGATAAACATCATGACCAACTGGGTTTAATAAAAGGGATGCAAGGATGGTTCAACATTAGGAAAACAATCAGTGTAAACCACCACATAAATAAGAACAAGTAAAAGAACCACATGATCATTTTGATTGATAAAGAAAAGGCATTTGACAAAATCCAGCATCCATTCCTGATAAAAACACTCAACAAAATAGGAATTCAAGGGAAATTCCTCAGCATGATTAAGAGCATACATACAAAACCAACAGTCTACATCACTGTCAATGGAAAGAAACTGAAGGCCTTCCCTCTGCGAATGAGAACCAGACAAGGATGCCCTTTGTCACCACTCCTATTCAATATTGTTTTGGAAGTATTAGTCAGAGCTATACAGCAAGATGGAGTCCTGGTGCGGTGCTGTGTGTGAATGTGTGAGACTGCAAAGTCCTTTGAACTGCAAAGATCAGTGGTTCAAGCTCACCAATTACTCCTTGGAAACCCTATACAGGGTTGCTATGGGTCAGAATTAACTTGAAGGCACATAGCAACAACAACAACATGCAGCAAGATACAGAAATTAAAAGCATCTGAATTGCCAAAGAGGAAATAAAACTCTCTCTATTTGCAGACGATAAGATCCAATACATAGAAAACTCCAAAGACTCAGTATTGGAAGATACAACAAAGTGACAGGGTATAAGATCAACATACAAAAATCAGTTGGATTCCTCTATAGTAACAATGACAACACTGATAAGGACATTAGAAAAGCAATACCATTTACAAAACTGCCCAAATAATGAAATATTTAGGAATAAACGTAACCAGAGAAACAAAGGACTT
>NW_006420463.1:3428-3937 GCF_000296735.1 Chrysochloris asiatica | reverse complement strand
ATACCAGTCCATTTCAGCTCACTAATGCCTAAGATATTGATGTTTATGCATTGCATTTCATTTTTGACAATTTCCAATTTTCCGAAATTCATACTTCGCACATTCCATGTTTAGATTTTCACTGGATGTTTATAGCTGTTTCTCTTCATTTTGAGTTGTGCCTCATCAGAAAATGAAGGTTTTGTGGGCTTTTCTCCCATGAGCATTACTCCATTCGCGTTATCATGGTCAGCTCTACTTTGAGGAGGCAGCTCTTTCCTAGTCGCATTTTTAGTGCCTTCCAACCTGAGGGACTCACTTTCTGGCACTATATCTGATAGTGTTTCTCTGCTATTCATAAGGTTTTCAGTGACTAAAGGTTCAGAAGTAGTTCGTCACTCCTTCTTCCTAGTCTGTCTTTATCTAGAAGCTCATCTGAAGCCTGCCCACCATGGATGACCCTGCTGGTTATTTAAAATACCAGTGGCATAGCTTTCAGAATCACAGCAACTCACAAGCCACCACAGTAC
>NW_006420463.1:0-818 GCF_000296735.1 Chrysochloris asiatica | reverse complement strand
TTTTTTTGGCAGCCCATGGCACTTTCAATATTCTCCTCCAACATCATAACTCAAAAGCATCAATCTTCTATGGTCTTCCTTGAAGAAGTTGAAGTTGGTTATACTTGTCAGGAAAGAACTTAAGGCTGGAAATAAAATAATTTTCATCAGATAGAAAATATGTGCAGTGACTGAAGAGATCATTTAGGGAGAAAGTATACAGAGTAAGAAAAATGCCTTAGGTCTAGACTGAGATAATAGGTATTAGGATTGAGCCAAGAGTACCCCACCATTTGGAAAGCAGGAAAAGAAATGACTGAAAGAATCTGAGAATGACCACTGAAGTAGGAGAATTAAGAAAGAACAGGATGACAGAAGACAAGAAAGAGTTTAATTAGGGAAAAGATACGAAACCATTTCAGATGCTCTGACAGATAAGGTGCAATGAGGAAAGAGAACTGACTACTGGATTTGATAAAGTGAAGGGCCATGGCACACTTGATAGGAAAAGTTTTGGTGTAATGAGGGAAGTAAAACCAAACTTCATTAGATTCACAAGGGAATGGAGAAAGAAAAGGGGAACAGAAAGTATTGAAAAGTCCTTGGATAAGCTTTATTGTAAGGAAACAGAGAGGAATGTTGAGTTAAAAGGGTTGTTTTAAGTATTTTTAAAAATAAAAGATAATATAGACTGTTGAGACTAGGAAGAGGAGTGACGAACTACTTCTGAATATTAATCACTGAAAACCTTATGAATAGCAAAGAAACACTGTCAAATATAGTGCCAGAAAATGAGACCCTCAGGTTGGAAGGTACTCAAAATGCAACTGGGGAAGAGC
>NW_006420462.1:1912-2755 GCF_000296735.1 Chrysochloris asiatica | reverse complement strand
GTTGATCCAAGAAGAATGAAGTCCTTGACAACTTCAATCTTTTCTCCATTGATAAGAATGCTGTTTATTGGTCCAGTGGTGAGAATTTTTGTTTTCTTTACATTGAGATGTAATTCGTACCAAAGGCTGTGCTCTTTGATCCTCATCAGTAAATGTTTTAAGTTCCCTTCACTTTCAGCAAGCAAGGTTGTATCATCTGCATATCACAGGTTGTTAATGAGTCTTCCTCCAATCTTGATGTCACGTTTTACTTCATGCCCCAGCATATTTATTCCAGGGTTTTTTCCGAAGACGTGTGCGGACATCGGCGATAAGGATTACACAGAGTCATGGGTCATGGTAAATTCAAAATCTTCTTATTACATGCTTTATTATTATTATTTCTATGGCTACTCTAATATTCTACTTCTCTCATTCTTTACTGCCCTGCTCATTTTTTACCCTCCTGCTCATTCTTTTCTCTCCTTCTCTTCTGCTTCTCTCCCTTCCCCTGCTCCTGCTTTCATTCTTTCCTCTCCTGCTCATCTCTTCTGCTTCTTTACTAGCTTCTCCTCCCTCCATTTCTTTACTGTCTCTTTCTCAACATTACTCTTATTCTTTTTCTTTCTACACTACTACTCCTAATTACCTACATTACTACTTTCACTACTCCACTCCCCTGCTTCTTCTCTACATTACTCCCTCTATCCTCCCTCCATTGTCTCGTCTCCTCTCCACCTCATATTCCTTCTTCTCTCCCTACTTCTTGTCTCGTCTCCTCTCCACCTCATATTCCTTCTTCTCTCCCTACTTCTTTCTGCTTCTACTTACTTCTCTCACTCTTGCCTCTACATCTCTTACCTC
>NW_006420462.1:0-517 GCF_000296735.1 Chrysochloris asiatica | reverse complement strand
TTGCTCAACATACAGGATGAATTAGTAAAATGAAAGAATATAACCCTGGTGCACACCGTTTCTTATTTTGTTTCTTATTTTAAACCATCCAGTGTTCCCTTGTTATGTTTGAACAACTGCCTTTTAGTCTATATAAATGTCCACATGAGCATAATTAAGTGTTCTGGAATATCCATTCTTTGCAATGTTATCCCTAGCTTGTCATGATCCACACAAAAGCCTTTGATTAGTCAATAAAGCACATGTAAACATCTTTCTGGTATTCTCTGTTTTCAGTTAAGCTCCATCTGACATCAGCAATGCTGTACCTTGCTCCACATTCTTGTCTAAATCTGGCTTGAACACTGTTGATGTACTGTTGCAGCCGTTTTTGAATTATCTTTAGCAAAATTTTACTTCATGTAATATTAATGATACTGTGTGATGATTTCTGCATTCCTTTGGAATAGGCAAAAATATGGATCTCTTCTGATCAGTTGCCAAGTAGCTGTTACCAAATTTCTTGGCATAGATGATT
>NW_006420461.1:3247-4291 GCF_000296735.1 Chrysochloris asiatica | reverse complement strand
CCAGCTTGAGAAATGCTGACCGTGTTCTTCCCTTTTGGTTTTCTAGTTCCAAATCTTTGCATATTTTATTATAGTACCTGGTTTTATCTTCTCGAGCTGATCTTTGAAATTTTCTGTTCAGCTCTTGGACCTCTCTAATTCTTCTACTTGCTTTAGCTTCTCTACACTGGACCTTGAATATAACCCTCCTGAATTTAGAGAGCCTCTGAAGAACAGATTTGATGTATTACACACTGAAGATCGAGAACAAGAAAAGTTGTGGGATAACATCAAGAACATTATACAGGAAGAAGCAAAAAGTCATTAAGACAAGAAAGAAGGAAAAGCCCAAAAGAGGCGTCAAAAAAGACTCTGAAACTTGCTCTCTGTGTAGAGATGCTAAAGCAAGTGGAAGAAGTGAGCAGGTACAAGAGCTGAACAGAAAATTTCAAAGATCAGCTCAGGAAAACAAAGTCAAACATAACAAAATGTGCAAAGACCTGCAGTTGGAAAACCAAAATGGAAAAAAATGTCCAGCATTTCTCAAGCTGACAGAACTGAAGAAAAAATCCAAACCTTGACTTGTAGCATTGAAGGATTCTCTGGCCAAATTACTGAATAATGCAGACAGCATCAAAAGAAGATGGAAGGAGAGGGAACCTAGATCCAGAGGGCCTGGAGGAAGGTAAAATCTCCAGTGAGTAGTATTCAATCTGTCTAGGCGGGGCTGATGCAATGAAATGCAAGCAGGTCTCTTGAGATACAATAATGAATAATTGTTATCAGGACTGATTGTGAGGGTTGGAAATGTAAAGGTAGACGTTTTATAGCAAGGAGGGGAGCGATTAACTTTTCAGTCTAGGAGCGGATGTCCCTAGGACCATCAAGGAAGAAGAGCAGAGAGCAGGACCCTACCCAGAGAAGCAGTGATGCATGAAATGAGACAGAGATGATGACGTGGAGAGATGGAGCAGCTGGAGACTTTAGATCCAGATAGGGAGAGCGACTGTGTGCTGAAGACCTGGGGGGTATGGGGGAAGGACTGCAGGGTATACCCTTTGGTTG
>NW_006420461.1:0-602 GCF_000296735.1 Chrysochloris asiatica | reverse complement strand
AGCCAGGGTAGCCAAGCTTCGTCTCTCATACTTTGGACATATTTTCAGGAGGGAGCAGTCACTGGAGAAGGATTATCATACTTGGTAAAGTGATGGCCTCAAGTGTAGTAACGATTATGAAGTTGGTCCAGGACTGGAAAGCATTTTGTTCATTGTGCACAGTGTCGCTATGAGTCAGTACTCACTCAAAGGCACCCAACAACAACAACATACCTATCATTATAGACCCATTTTGAAATGAGTTTCTAAGAAGTAAAAATTAAGGTGGAGTTAAAGAGTAAAGTGATTACAGTGGAACTAAGGATTAAGGATGCCCCCACCGTAGTACAGGGTGTGACTCTAGTCACCAACCTTAGTTTTCCTTATGTGCATGATATGACTCCAGTTTATAATACTGATTTGGAAAAGCTTGCTCTCTTGCTCTCAACCATCTTGCATTTGGCTCATTATGTCTGACCTCCAGGATCAGGGGACTTTCAGTCCATCACCTGACCTGAGTCACCAGAGCTCACATCCTCATGCATTAACAGTCAGTCATCTGACCTGAGGCGGGTTCCTCAGCTCCTGAGACTACATGAGTGAGAAGATACCTCTCCAAACTG
>NW_006420460.1:2605-3106 GCF_000296735.1 Chrysochloris asiatica | reverse complement strand
TCTCTGGAAAGCAATATGGCGCTTCCTCAGAAGGTTGAAAGTAGAAATACCATTCGATGCAGCAATTCCTCTACTTGGTATTTACCCACAAGGCAAACGAGCAACAACACGGGAAGATATATGCACACCAATGTTCACAGCTGCGCTATTTACAACAGCAAAAAGATGGAGTCGGCCAAAGTGCCCAACGACTGAAGAATGGATAAACAAGCTGTGGTACATACACACAATGGAGTATTATGCTACCTTGAAAAATAAAAGGGAAGCTGCATGCCACCTCCTAACATGGAGGAACCTTAAGGGCATTATGTTAAGTGAAATTAGTCAGTCACAAAAGGAAAAATATTGCATAGGACCACTAATGTAGAAGACTAAGAAAAAGAACCCAAACTAATCCACTAAAGTAGATTCTTAGTTGGTTACTAGGATGTAGGGGTAGGGATGGGGTGGGAGGGGAAGGTGGAGCACAGGGCAGGGAATAGACACAGGATAATTTGGGTA
>NW_006420460.1:0-745 GCF_000296735.1 Chrysochloris asiatica | reverse complement strand
ATAGAATGAATGTAAAACTAATGTTCTCCCATGTAGACTATCACACAATTCACAATAAAACATTTAATTAAAAAAAAAAAGTCTACATAAGGATTTCTGACACATAGTGAAACTAAGAAAAGCTTGCTTTAAATTAAATGTATACATTTCTTTTTAATTTAGCTTATACTTTTCCTGGAATAAAAATGATAGATACTTATTCTACATCTGTTCAACTAAAATTTTTGCACAATTGTCCATTGAAAAAAAGAAAGCCTTAAAAGTAAAGTTGAGAAGGAATGGGGAGGAAGGTGGAATGGAATTAAGAAACACATGGAGGAAGCTGGATAACTGTTGTTGCAGGGAGGGGATTGCAATTATTGAGATGAAACACAGTGTATGATTTGCTGAATGTAAAACTGATGATCTTGTCTGTAAACCTTCACCAAATTCACAATAAAAAGTTTTGTGTTTTGTATTTTTTTTAAGAAATGGCATAGGAGTGAAACCAATATCTTTTGTTCTTAAAGATGAGAAGCCAGAGAAGAAGGATAAAGATCAAAGATTTGATTTACCAAAAATAAATAAACCAAAGATCTAAGTCATCTCTGCTGATGCAGCCTTACAATTTTAACTTTAAAAGTGGATGTGGGAGAGAACAAACAAGATGCCGGATCGGGTGGACGTATAGCAGAAAGCTCCGCCAACAACAACACAGAATACCCGACCAAGCAGGCTCAGGGGATGGTCCCAGAACTCTGAACCA
>NW_006420459.1:0-2845 GCF_000296735.1 Chrysochloris asiatica | reverse complement strand
AGATCCATGTGTATAGTCAGTCATCTTTTTATGTCATTTAAAAATGATATTTGCAATGAATAAGTCATTGGTTTTGCAAAATTCTGTCATGCAATCTCCAACATCATATTTATCATCAAACGAATAATTTTCAACTATTGATTTCCTCTTTGTTTCTTACCTTCACATTCCAGTCACCAGTTATTAGCAATAAATCTCTTTTTTTTAAATAAATCTTGATTACATGTTTGTTTCATCAATTTCAGACTGTAGAAGTCAGCATAATTCAATTTCATCATGACTGGCTTTAGTGACTGTTATGTACACTTGAATAATAGTTGTATTAACTGGTAGGCGCATTGATATTATCCTATCACAGACAGCATTGTACTTCAAGATAGATCTTGAAATGTTCTTTCTGGTGATGAATTCAATGCCATGCCTCTTCAATTTGTCATTTCCAGCACAGAAAACCTTGCAATTGTCTGATTCAAAATTACCAATTCTAGTCCAGTTCAACTCAATAATGCCTAGGATGTTAACATTTATGCATTTCATTTCATTTTTGAAAACTTTCAAATTTCCTAAATTTGTACTTCATAAATTCCATGTTCTGATTATTAATGGTGTTTACAGCTGTTCCTCCTCATTTTGAGTTGTGCCTCATCAGCAAATAAAGGTCCCAAAAGCTTTACTCCATTCACGTCATCAAGGTCAACTCTACTTTAAGGAGGCAGGTCTTCCGTATTTTGAGTGCCTTCTAACTTGAGGGGCTCATTTTCTAGCACTATACCTGACAATATTCTGGTGCTCTTTATCATGTTTTAACATTTAATATTCTAGTGCTATTTGATAGTGTTCCACTGCTATTCATAAGGTTTTCAGTGACTGAATATTCTGTCTCTCCTTATTCCTCATTTGTCTTAGTCTGGAAGCTCAGCTGAAAATTGTTCACCCTGGGTGACCCTGCTAGCATTTAAATTTCCAGTGGTATAGCTTCCAGAATAACAGCAACATGCAAACCATGACAGTTACAGCAAACTGAAAGACTTTTGGGCATTAATATGGGGGCTACAGATAAAACTTTTTAAGACTTTTTATTGAGAACTGAGAGAAGATTTACAGAGCAGATCATCAGTTTTACATTCAACAAATCATACACTTCGTTTCATTACAATGATTACAATCCCTTCCACTATTTACCTCTATTCACTTAAATTCTGCATTTCTCCCTGTGTCTCCCACTACCTTTATCTCTCCTCTGCCAACCTCCCTCTCCTCTTGTATACTGCCTGCTCTATGTTATGTATACCTTCTAGCCCATGAATAATTTTCATTCCCTGTAACTATCATAGAATGCTTATTTTATCAAGAAAATCTTTTCTTAACTTTTTACAACAGTGGTCTCCTACAATATTTGTCCTTTTGTGATTGACGGATTGCACTCAGCATAATGTCCTCCAGGTTCATCCATGTTGTGAGGTGTTTTGCAGATTCATTGTTATTCTTCACTGTTGCATAGTATTCCATTGCATGCATGTACCAAACTTTGTTTAACCATTCTTCTGTTGATGGACATGTAAGCTATGTTCAGACTTTTTGATGTGTTTCTAGTATACATCATATTGAAGGATCCTGTATTCTTATCCATTCTGCTACTTTCTGTCTCTTGAGTGGTATATTTAATCTGTTTACACTCAGTGTAGTTATCAATAGGTATGAATTGAATGCTATCATTTTGCTGTATGCTTTTTTTGTGATGTTACTGGTGTCTTTGTTCCATATCATTTCCTGCATTGAGTTTATTTTGTTTGTGGGTTTTCTTTCATTTTCATTTCTGTTGTGTTAATATTTACTAAATCTTTATGATTTTCCTCATTTTTACTTTTATGTGAAGGTGTATTAATTTTCTTCGAGGTTACCCTGTAATTTATTCATCTTTTCCCCATTTAAAACAGCCTGATTTATCTTGAAATATATTTGACTTCCTTGCCATGTAGAAGTTCTGTATATACACTATTCCCCCTTTTGAATATCAGTATAAGGTGATATTTCTGATTCCTTATTTTCAGTGTTATAGATTTGTTTCCTTTAAATACGTCAATATCTGGATTGAGTTCTGGGTGGTTTTGTCATACACGTTAATCTCAGGTTATTGTCTGCTGCAGTTGGTTCTCAGTTCAAAGCACATCCTTTAATATTTTTTGCAAAGTTAACCTGGTTATTAAAAATTCCCTTAACTTCTGTTTATCTGGAAATGTCCTAATTTTGACATTGTATTTGAGGGACAGTTTTTCTGGGTATTTGATTCTTGCATTTTTTTTTTCTTTCAGAGTTTCGTATATGTCATCTCATTGCCTTCTTGTCTACATGGTTTCTGCTGAGAAATTAGAGTTTGGTCTTACTGGTTTGCTGCATTGAGCTTGAGCTATTCTCTGCATCCAGCATGGAGACATTAAACCGAGTAGGGGCAATGGGAGATTAGAAAGAAAAGAAAGATACAAGACACAAATGAATTAAGTAAAGTTAGGACCAGGTGGGAGGTGGCACTCTGATGGAGATACTGTGACCCAGACCAAGTGCAGCAAGTTTATTTTATACACATATCAAAGGGAGGTGCTGGGGCAGGGAAAAGAGTGCAAGAACATCTAGTGTTGTATGTGCATACATTAAGCAGTACTTTATCAGAAGAATGGAACTTGTGGTAGCTAGTGGAAAGAGAGTAGAGCAGCTAAATATTTGTGCAGACAGAGCTAAAGGTTACAGCTGTGTATAAGGATATACTTTGCAAGTTCCCTGTTCCCAGGGCCTGCTTTGCAGACTCTCTAGGGGCAACCTGACTTGGGTGTAGCCCAAGTTTCTGGAC
>NW_006420458.1:2590-3283 GCF_000296735.1 Chrysochloris asiatica | reverse complement strand
AAAGGACATAAAAAGGATAATAACAGAATACTAAGAGGAGTTGTACTCCTACAAATTTGAAAACTTAGAAGAGATTGATACATTTTCAGAAAAACATGACCTACCTAAACTTACAGTAAAGTAGAGAACCTGAACACAAACCCATAACAAAAGAAGAAATTGATCAGGTAATCAAAAAACTCCCAACCAGAAGAAGTTCAGGCCCAGATGGCTTCACTAGTGAGTTCTACCAATTCTACTCAAATTATTCCAGGATATAGAGGAGGATGGAAAACTTCCTAAAACATTTTATGAAGCCAAGCATAACCCTCAAACCAAAACCAGGGAAGCACACCACTAAGAAAGAAAATTATAGAACAATATCCCTCATGATACCAAAATTCTCACCAAAATCATAGCCAACAAAATCCAGCAGCACATCAAAAAGATAATCCATCAGAATCAAGTGGGATTCTTATCAGGGATGCAAGGATGGTTCAACATTAGAAAAACAATCAATGTAATCCACCATTTAAATAAGAAAAACGAAAAGAACCATATGATCATATTGATTGATGCAGAAAAGCCATTTGACAAACTCCAACATCCATTCCTGATAAAAACATTCAACAAAGTAGGAATTGAAGAGAAATTCCTCAACATAATTAAGAGCATATATACAAAACCAACAGCCTACATAACTCTCAATGGAGA
>NW_006420458.1:0-500 GCF_000296735.1 Chrysochloris asiatica | reverse complement strand
ATGAACCTTGAGGACATTATGCTGAGTGAAATTAGTCAGTCACAAAAGGAGATATACTGCATAGGACCACTACTGTAAAACACTAATAAAAAGAACCTATACTAAGGGTGGGGGGTTCTTTGATGGTTACCAAGATGTGGGGAATAGGGTGAGGGGAAGGAGGGGAAGGTGCAGCACTGAGTAGGGAATAGACACAGGATAGATTGGGTGCTAGGGAGAGGGCAATACACCAGAAGGCAGAGAGGAATAGAAGAACAAAGTGGACAGGAAAACAATTAGGCAGGTTTGCATGGGCTAAGAAGGACAGAGGTAAATAATGATGCATGCACAACCTTGGAACAACAGGGCTCTGGGATACAGGGATTGAGACATGGTTGGAATAGGGAAAGGGAGGGAAATTATGTTAAGATACTTGGCTTGAAGGAGCTCTGGTAGCGTAGTGGTTACGAATCGGGCTGCGAACCTTAAGGTCAGCGGTTCGAAAGTACCAGCCGCTCCGC
>NW_006420457.1:2398-3152 GCF_000296735.1 Chrysochloris asiatica | reverse complement strand
TCAACATAATAAAGAGCATGTATACAAAACCAATAGCCTACATTACTCTCAGTGGAGAGAAACTGGAAGCCTTCCATCTCTGAACAGGAACCAGAGGATGCCATTTGTCACCACTCCTATTCAATATTGTGCTGGAACTCTTAACAAGAGCTATACAGCAAGACAGGGAAATTAAAGGCATCCAAATTGGCAGAGAGGAAGTAAAACTCTCCCTATTTGCAGACAATATGATTTTATACATAGAAAACCCCAAAGCCTCAGTAAAAAGGCTAACTGGACCTCATTGGAAGATTCAGCAAAGTGACAGGATATAAGATCAACATACAAAAATCAGTTGGATTCCTCTATAGCAAAAACGACAGCATTGAAAAGGACTTTATGAAAGCAATACCATTTACAATAGCCACCCAAAGGATTAAATATCTAGGTATAAATGTAACCAGAGAAGCAAAGGACTTATACAAAGAAAACTACAAAACACTACTACAAGAAACTAAAAGAGACTTACAAAAATGGAAGAATTACCATGCTCCTGAATAGGAAGATTGAACATTGTGAAAATGTCAATACTTCCCAAAGCAATTTACACATTTAATGCAATCCCAATCCAGATTCCAATGACATTCTTCAAAGAGATGGAAAAAACAATTACAAACTTTATGTGGAAAGGAAAGAGACCCAGAATAAGCAAAGCACTGCTTAAGAGTAAGAACAAGGTTGGAGGCCTGTCACTTCCCGAATTCAAAATTTACTA
>NW_006420457.1:0-650 GCF_000296735.1 Chrysochloris asiatica | reverse complement strand
ATCTTGGTTTTCCTTGCATTATATTATAAAATAGACACTGGAGGGGGAGAGAAAGGAATAGCCAGAAACATCACCATAGAAAGCTTGTAAGTCCGCTTTCTGCCTATAACTGATCGGAATACCTAAAATGGGGCTGCAACGTGCCCAGTGAAGGATGCTTCCTGCGGAGCCTCTGCAATACATAAGAATATAGACGGAAGCCTGAACCACATCCAGATCTCCAGAGATGGGAAATTTCCGCTTGAAAGGATGAGCAGACCAGCCTGGAGTGGCTTGAAGAACAGAAGATATTTCTTGAAAGAAAGACCTACAGGAAAAATATAAAACAACATAGGAAGATCGACTGTTACTACAAGAACAAGCAAGTTGCTTGCCCAGGAAACATCAAGGCAAGTGATTGGGTGTCCTCAGTGCAAACCCCTTTCCAAGACTAAGACTCAATGGGAATACACTCTCTGATTGGTGACCACGCTCATCACTGATAAGGGGAAATGAGGGAAAAACATCAATGAAGCACTGAGCTAAGCCCTACAATGTTCAGTAGACTTCTGTGAACCCAGGTGAAGATCTGGTTGGCCAGCAGTGTGGCAAGATCTGGGGACTCTTGGGCCCAGAGTCAGTGACATAGCCACAGAGGACTAGAGTGGAGA
>NW_006420456.1:2763-3256 GCF_000296735.1 Chrysochloris asiatica | reverse complement strand
GGTCTATAGTGTTTAATTCATCAAATCTGTTCTTCCGATGATCTCTAAATTCAGGAGGGATAAATTCAAGATCATATTTTGGCTCTCGTAGATTTGCTTTCATTTTCTTCAGCTTTAATTTGAATTTGGCTACTCTTCCTTTATATAGTTTTTAGCTGTATGTTGTTGGTGTGTGCCACTGAATCAATTCCAACAGATAGTGACCCTATGTTGTTAACTGTCATAGAGTCAATTCCAATTAATAACAGTGCTCATTAGGATTTCCAAGGGGATGCTTGTGAGTTTGAGCTTCAGATCATGTGGTTAGCTGTCTAGTGCTTATTCTACAGTGTCACACCAAGAAACCACAGTGATCCTATAGGACAGAATACAATTGTCCCGTTAGATTTCCTAGGCAATAATCTTTATGGGATCAGATCATCTCATCTATCTCCCATGGAACAGCTGAAAGGTTTCAGCCATGAAACTTTTAGCTAGCAGCCAATCCCTTAAC
>NW_006420456.1:0-588 GCF_000296735.1 Chrysochloris asiatica | reverse complement strand
TCCATTTGCTTTAGCATCTCTATGCTGTAGAGCAAGTTTCAATGTCTCTTCTGACATACATTTTGATCTTTTTCGTCTTTCTTGTCTTCTCAATGACTTTTTGCTTTCTTCCTATATGATGTTCTTGATGTCATCCCGCAACTCTTCTGGTCTTCGGTCTTTAGTGTTTAATGTATCAAATATGTTCTTCATATGATCTCTAAATTCATATATTCAAGCTCATATTTTAACTCTAGTGGACTTGTATTCATTTTCTTCAGCTTCAGTTTGAATTTGCACATGAGTGATTGAGGTCTGTTCCCTAGTCTGCCCCTAGTCTTCTTTTGACTGATGATATGGAGCTTTTCCATTGTTGCTTTCCACATATGTAGTCAATTTGATTTCTATGTATTCCATCTGGTGAGGGCCATGTGTATGTTGTCAGGTGCCATCGAATCGGAACCGACTCATAGCGACCCCATGCACAGCAGAACGAAAAATGTCTGATCCTGGGCCAACCTCACTACCACTGCCATACTTGAGTCCATCAATGATGCCACCTGGCTAATCCATCTCTTTGGGGGTCTTCCTCTTTTTCTCTGACCCTCC
>NW_006420455.1:2868-4175 GCF_000296735.1 Chrysochloris asiatica | reverse complement strand
TTTATAATCATTTTTCTGAATTACTTCTCAGGCATTTCCAAGACCTGCCCTCCTTCCAGAATGTAGTCCATGTCTACCTCTAGGTCATTTGTCTCAGACATCTTATCTTGTTTCTGGACATGTGCTGATATGGTCATCTGCTCTTGCTTCTTGGACATGTTTAGTGTTTATCTGTGGCCTTAATACTTAATTGAGTTTGTATTTTGGTATTTTTTATGCTTTCTGATTGCCTCCAGATAGATGTGATCAGGATGTCAGCTTTCCTTTTCACTCTTCTTATTGGTTAACTCAGAGTAAGTTTCACAGGTATTGTCTGCCTACCTGGTGTATAGCAGTTGGTATTGTTTCTTGCCTGGATTTTGTTGTTTTATAGAGTGTTATTGTAGTTTGACTATATGGCAGCAGTTGCTGTCTCTTCTTGGGTAATATAGGGAGAGAAAGAGTCCTCCAAAGGTAAAAGGGGGAACATAAAACAGCAAAACATCAAAAGCAAAAAAAAAAAAGAAAAGAAAAGAAAAGTAAGCCAACAAAACAACAACAACAATGACAAAAACAAACAAACAAACAAACAAACTAGATTGGATACAGTAGTCTATAATTGCAGAAAGGGGAGAGGAGGGAAAGAAAAAAAATAATAATCTGTAGCCTAATATGAGTATGACTTTAATGTCCTCTTTCAGGATCTTGCCTTCAAGGCCGTCTGATAAATTTCAAGATGCTACTGTTGGTTGTTATGCGATATCTCAGGATTTAATTTCATTTTCAGCCTGTTTTGTTTTTAAACTCTCTTTACCTCTCCACACCCCTTGCTCTGGACTTTTCTGTATTTTTTAAAAAAAAACAGTTCATGACTAGCTCTTGGGCAGAGAGTATCTGTGCACATGTGTGGCAGACAAACCCACCAGTGGTGGTGGTAGGGGGTGTCCACTCACTCAGGCACCCCTTCTAGTCACCAGAACGGAGGTGCACAAACAGTGGGTGGCCAATGAAGAGATACCAAAAAGATAAAATAATAATAATAAGAATAAGAATAAGAACAACACAAAACCAACTAAGTGTATTTTCCATCTTTGCTGCAAGGTTCCCATGGCATTATTCCATGGTGGGTCTATTTTCCCACTTGGTCTTGCCATTTGGTCTTGCCCAAGTTGTCAGGCTTGGAGCCTGGCAGATTCAAAAGTAAGCAATTTCTTGCTTCTGCTACAAGTTCAACTAGCTATAAGCCTTCAAACTTTTAAAATATTCCTACCTGTGTAGTTCAGAGTTTTGAAGATCTTCCCTGAACTCACTGCACCTGGTATTCTGTG
>NW_006420455.1:0-528 GCF_000296735.1 Chrysochloris asiatica | reverse complement strand
GATCACATGTAGAATTTTGCAGGACCAATGACTTCATCTAACAAATATAAATTTTAAACAACATCAAACATGATTATACACATGGACTTCAACATATGGAATAAACAGAAATCAAATTGACTACATCTGTGGAAATAGATGATAGAAAATCTCCATATCATCAGCCAAAACCAGGCAAGGGCCAGACTGTGCAAGACTACCACTGCTCATATGCAAGTTCAGACTGCAGCTGAAGAAAATTAAATCAAGTCCATGAAAGCCAAAATATGACCCTGAACATATCTCATCTGAATTTAGGGACCACTCATGAACAGATTTGGTTTATTAGACACTAATGACTGAAGACCAGAGAGTTGTGGTATGACATCAAGAACATCATACAGGAAGAAATCATAAGGTCATTAAGAAAGCAAGAAAGAAACAATAGACCAAAATGGATGTCAGAAGAAACTGTGTCTGAAACTTGCTCTCCAGCATAGAGATACTAAAACAAATGGAATAAATGAAGAGGTAAAAGAGCTGAACAGA
>NW_006420454.1:2365-2898 GCF_000296735.1 Chrysochloris asiatica | reverse complement strand
TGGGAGCAGAAAGCCTCATCTTTCTGCCATGGAGCAGCTGGTGGGTTCAAACCATGGACCAGTGCTTATTGTATGGAGCCACTGCACTCCTTATATTGGCTCTTACTTGGCCCAAATATTGCTTGAGATAAAAGAATTCATGAGCCAGACTTCCTTGAAAAGCTGTTATTTAGTACTATCTGATTTAGTGGGATTTGTTGTAATGAGATCAAAGCTTCAGAAAGAAACTGAATATGTGAGAAAGCACATACATACAAAGGTGTGAAGTAAATGAAAAATGATCATCGATACAGCAGTGTGTGGAAAACAAAACAAAACTTGGTCTTTTAAAGTTTACAACTGATCTCATGTTTACTTTTTTGTTTGTTTGTTTGTTTTAAAGGTTTTTTATTGTGGCTTGAGTTAAAGTTAACAGGGCAGATCATCAGTTTTACATCCAACAAATCATACATTGTTTCATTACAATGATTATAATCCCCTCCATGTACCATCAGTTAACAGTATTTCTCTCTAGTGCACATTCTGCAAGTCTG
>NW_006420454.1:0-615 GCF_000296735.1 Chrysochloris asiatica | reverse complement strand
TATATACCAAGTAGAGAAATTGCTAGATCATATGGTATTTCTATTTCCAACTTTTTGAGGAAGGACCATACTGTTTTCCAGAGTGGTTGGACCAATTTATATTCCCACCAGCAGTGTAGGAGGGTCCCAGTCTCTCCACATCCTCTCCAGCATTTTTGAACTTCACTGTTATTGCTAGTGTGAGATGATATCTCACTGTTGTTTTGATTTGCATCTCTCTAACAAAAACAACAATGGCTAATGATTGTGAACATTTCTTCATGTGTTTGTTGACTGCCCAAATGTCTTCTTTGGTGAAGTGTCTGTTTATGACTTGTGCCCGTTTTTTTAATTTGGTTACTTGTTTGTTTGTTTTTTCTTGTAGAGGTGTTGTCGTTTCCTATATATTTTAGAAACTAGACCCTTGTCTGATACGTTATTGCAAAAGATTTTTTCCCATTCTGTGGACTCCCCTTTTAGTCTTTTGGTGAAATCCTTTGATGCATATAAGTTTCTAATTTTTGTTGCTGTTGTTGTCAGGTGCCATCAAGTCAGAACCAACTCGTAGCGACCCCATGCACAGCAGAACGAAACAATGTCCAATCCTGGGCCAACCTCACTACCGCTGCCACCCTT
>NW_006420453.1:0-2997 GCF_000296735.1 Chrysochloris asiatica | reverse complement strand
CCAGTCACTTCTTACCTTTGTATCCCTCCCCCCATTTTGGGTAGCCAATGTCCAAGTTGCCCCTCCCTGTCTACTGTTTGTGTGGAGGGAGGTGGTCATGCTGAATTTTAAAGTTGTCTTTTCTAACAGCAGGTTCCTCTCACCTTTGTGCTGACCTAACTATATACGCTAAAGGAACTTCTTTTTCCCTTCTAATCCCACATATATGTTATCTACCTATCCCTGCTAAGTTCCTGACTTTAGATATCCTGATTTGACCTCCCTAATTGTATTTCAAGGAGCTCTGGTAGCATAGTGGTTATGAATCGGGCTGCACACCTGAAGGTCAGCAGTTCGAAACTACCAGCCGTTCCATAGGAGAAAGATGAGGCTTTCTACTCCTGTAAAGAGTTACAGCCTCAGAAACCCTGTACAGGGTCGCTATGACTCGGAACTGACTCCAAGGCACACTACCACCACAGCCAATTGTATTTCAGTCAATCATGACTTTGTAACTTTAGTGTCTGCTTCAACTGTACAAGATTGTCTTCTTCTTCATTGTCAAGGGCCATCTCTACTGTTGTTTTGTTGTTAAGTGCTGTCAAGTCATTTCCAACTCATAGTGACCCAGCTTCTGAGGAGCTTCTGTTGGTTTGAACTGCCAACCTTGCAGCTCAGGCTGACCTTGTGGTCTAGCACATTATTCTGCAGCATCACAACAGGAAAATCTCCTGGTCTGAACCGTCTCTGGATATTCAAGAAATCTCTTAATTTTGCTTTTATGCAGTGTATTTTTTGTTCACTCTAGGATAGTTCTGTATTTGTTTAGCCCAGACCTACCTACATGTCCATGATGTTAAACAATCCAAGGTATGCAGGAGATACTTTGAATGAATGAATGAATGAATGAATGAACCTCTTAGAAAATCATTTAAGTTCCAAGGCCTCAATTTCCATGCCAGTAAAATGTTAAAAGAGTTTGGGCAGATAATCTTTAGTTACCCTTTCTCTTCTGACACTCTATTATGAAGGCTTTAACTTTTCTGGCTAACCCTATCCTCTTCCCCAGACAGTGGTTGGCTGGACAGATCTTGGTAGTAGACATACACCTGGCCATTATGTTCAGAGGGGCTGAGACGGTCAATGGAAAAGGTCATTTTGTAGTCACACCACTTGTTCATTTCAGGCTTTGTTCCCTGACCCCATCCATGCAGTGTGATTTGTACGTTGCTCTAGTTAAAACTAAAGTCCAGAAAAGTTTAGTTATCCAGGTGAACAGAGAAATCAGTGAAAGGATTAAATCAGAATGCAGGTCACCACTTCCAGTGTGGTAGGCCTCCTCTCTTATATAAATTTTAATCTCCCACCTGATTGGTCCCAGGGTAGAGCAATGAGTGGCAGTGTGTAGAGTGGCCAGCATTGATTTTGTTATGGATTAAATTGTACCTTTCCCCAGAAATATATATTGGAATCCTAGATATAAGACTTTCTTTGTTATGCTAATCAGATAATCCCAGGTAGGGTACATTCTAAATCCATTTTTTCTGAGTAATTAAAAGAGCAGATAAGATAGAGAGAAATGCACAAGTTGGGTGGAGATGATGGTGAAGGATTGGTGCCATTTGAGGGTCATCTACAAGCCAAGGAGCAAGGAATGCCTGGGCCTACCTACCAGGAAGGAATCAGCACAGCTAAGACCCTGATTTGGAGTTTTACCCCATATTGTCTGGGAGACAATAATTTTTTCATTCTCTAAAGCCCTTCACTTATGGTATTTGCATTAAAGCAGCATGGGAAGACTAAGACAAGTATGTAGGCTCCGGAGTAGTATTAAAACCAAACCAAACCTTTTGCCAAAAAAGTTAATTCCAACTCATAGCAAATCCTTTGGACAGAGGAAAACTGCCCCATAAATTTTCCCAGGTTGTAATCTTTATGGGAAGGAGTCCTGGTGGTACTATAGAGAAGCACTGGACTGCTAACCATAAAGTCAGCAGTTTAAAACCCACCAGCCGCTCTGCTTTCTGCTCCTGTAAAGATTTACAGACTCAGAAACCCTATACAGGGTCATTATGAGTTGGAATTGCTGGCAGTGGGTTTTATTTTTATTTGATTAATCTTTATGGGAGCAGGTCGCTACATCTTTCTCCCTCAGAGAGACTGGTGGGTTCAAATTGCAAACCTACTTAGCAACTGAGCAGGTAATGACTGCGCTACCAGGGATCCTTGGATTTTACTGCCTGGTCTCAAATTCCAAGCTATGGGATCTTGGGCAGTTTAATCCTTAATATGTTTGTGCCTCCTCCATCTTGTCCCCTGTAAAATAGGTATCGTCACTTTTCTACCTTATAGGATTGTTGGGAAGATTTAATGAGGTCATACACATAAAGCACTTAGAACAGGATCTAACGTGGGCATTCAGTAAACGTCAGCTCTCTTTATTACTCCCTCTCTCCTGCATATTCTTACCTCTACCTTTATTCATGAGTTTCTACTCCTCTATTGAAATCAGATTCCACTTTCAAAGCCCAGCCCTTCTCAGACGATAGATCACCCCTTGTCAAGCTGGGAGGAGCTTTTCAGATAATTGAATGCAACCCCCTCACTTTACAGATGAGCAGTCAGTGACACAGAGAAGCAAAGACAGTTTCTCAAGGTCACGGAGCATTCTGGTACAGCATCATCCACATGCCCAGAAGTACTGGCCTTGCAGCCAAGGCTTCCTTTCCAATAACCTCCCCTTTGGAATTCAGAGCTCCGATTGTTAGCACCCTTCCTCCTGGCTTTACCCTCTTGTGAAACATTTTTAACCAACCCAGTTGCTGTGAAGTCATTTCCAACTCATGATGGCCCCATTTGTGTCAGAATAGAAGAGTACCACAGGCTTTTCAATGACAGATTTTGTTAGAAGCAGATCACCAGGCCTTTCTTCTGAGATGCACCTGTGCAGATTCAAACTTCCAGGTTTCTTGGTTACCAGCTCAGCACACCACCCAGGAGCTCCTGAAGCTTTTTTTT
>NW_006420452.1:2440-2974 GCF_000296735.1 Chrysochloris asiatica | reverse complement strand
AGCTTGAGGACTAAGGTGCGCCTGACCCAAGTTATGGTATTTTCAATAACTTCATATACATGCGAAAACTGGACAGTGAATAAGGAAGACCTTAGAAGAATTGATGCATTTGAGTTATGGTGTTAGAGGTGAATATTGAAAGTGCCATCGGTTGCTAAAAGAACCCATAGATCCGATTTGGAAGAAGTGCAGCCAGAGTACTCCTTGGAGGCCAAGATAGCCAAACTTCGTTTCTCATACTTCAGCCATATTGTCAGGAGGGACCAGTCGCTGGAGAAGGATATCATGTTTAGTAGGGTTGAAGGAGAGAGAAAAAGAGGAAGACCCCACCCCCCCAACAAGATGGATTGGCCAAATGGCAGCATCGATGGACTCAAGTGTGGCAACAGTAGTGAGGTTGGCCCAGGATCAGGCCATTAGTCATTAGAGAGATGCAAATCAAAACAATAATGAGATATCATCTCAGGCCAGCAATAACAGCAAAGTTCACAAAAGCTGAAGACAATAAATGCTGGCAAGGATGTGGAAAGACTG
>NW_006420452.1:0-615 GCF_000296735.1 Chrysochloris asiatica | reverse complement strand
CCAAAAGGGAAGGAGTCTTATCATCAAGGATCAAACCTATTCCTTCTGTACATAGGGTTGATAGAGACGAGCAACTTAGACATCGGCTACCTAAAATGGGAGTGGCTATAAAGACACAAAGTGGCTGGCTTACAAGTTTTCAAGAGGGAGTTTAGTTTCATAGTGTGTAGAGGAAGGTAGAATCCTCACTGAAGTTTTCGTCTTGTCTTAATGGGTCTGGTGAAAGGAGATGGGGATAGGATTCATTTGATTCAATAGTTAGTAATTGTTATCATGACTAATTGCTATAGTCACATCTTTAAATATAGAAATGTTGTAACAAAAAGGGGGGAGTAGTTAATCTTACATTCCAGGAAGAGGACCCTGGGACCATCAAAAAAGAAGAGCATGAGCAAAAGCAGAAGCAGAACATGAGCCCCTATCCAAAGAAGCAGCGACACCAGACATGAAGGCAGAGATGAGAACATGGAGAGATTGAACAACTGAGTACTCTAGACTCATGGAAAGAGAAAGGCTGTGGGCTGGTGTCCAGAAGCTGGCTTGCGAAATGGTCCCTTTGGTTGTTTAAATGATTATATATTCTTGCATGTTTTTGTGTATATCAAAACAACAAAC
>NW_006420451.1:1398-2169 GCF_000296735.1 Chrysochloris asiatica | reverse complement strand
TATTGCCTTCTTTACCTATGTTAACACAAGCCTACCCTGGAGTCAGTGAATCACTAACCCCTCTAGTCCCTTCGGTGGCACACAACCACCACCACCTGCTCCTTTAAGGAGCCCTGGTCTCATAGTTATTACACACTGGGCTGCTAACTGAAAGGTCAGTAGTTCAAATCTACCAGCCGCTCCTCAGGAGAATGAGGCTTTCTACTCCCATTAAGATTTATATAAAGATTTATAGCCTCAGAAACCTTATTCAGTGTCACTATGAGTCAGAACCAACTCGATGGCACACTACCACCATTTCCTTTCACCCCCCACCCCAGGTAACCATTAAAGAATATTTCTTTTAGTGTGAAAACCTTTACAATATAATTACAGTCTCATGCAGTATCTGTCCTTTTGTGATTGACTAATTTCACTCAGCATATTGTCCTCCAGATCCATCCGTATTATAAGATGTTTCACAGATTCTTCATAACTCTAAGTATTCCATTTGATATATGCACCAAAATTTGTTTATCTCTTCTTCCATTGATGGGCATTTAGGTTGTTTGCTATCTTCTTTGCTGTTTTGAGTATCACTGTGGTAAACATAGATGTATATACATCTATTCATATTGTGGCTCTTATTTCTCTAGCAAACATACCAAGTAGAAAGATTGCTAAGTCACATGATATTTCTATTTCCAATTTTTTAAGGAAATGACATACTATTTTCCACAGTGGTTGCACCATTTTACAGTCTTACCAGCAGTGTAGGAGTGTTCTATCTCT
>NW_006420451.1:0-563 GCF_000296735.1 Chrysochloris asiatica | reverse complement strand
TAATTCAACTAATTTTTTCCAAGCATCTTCCATTTTCATCTTTTCTCCAGCCAGGGAGAGACCAATCATTGCACATATGATGGGTGCTCATGAGCATTTTAGATGCCAGTAGCTACTCACTAAAACAGGATCAATAACATTGTCTTTGTGAACTATGTTATCCCAATTGACCATGGTGATGCAGAGACTATGATCCTCTAGGCCCAGCAACTAATCCCCTCAAAGTGTGTTTGGCTGTTATCTAAGATGTTTTCATAACTTGGCCCCACTGTACTCTCCACCACATTCCTAGATTGTATTTGCAGCAAAGGTAAATGTTCATGTGTAAATACCTTCTGTCAAATATATATATGAATTTATGTATGTACATATACATATATATTTGTGGGTATACTTCCATTCTCTCTCCCATACCAGTTCAGCCTATATCTATCCATACATCTACCCATCGATCACCAATATTGTGTACATAACAGTATTTAGCTCTGTTGCCTTTCATTCCTTCCCTGCCTTTATCATTTTTTTGCCAACCTCCTTATTGCATATTGCCTTCTTTACCTATG
>NW_006420450.1:2391-3094 GCF_000296735.1 Chrysochloris asiatica | reverse complement strand
TTTCAGCAAGCAAGGTTGTATCATCTGAATTTCTCAGGTTGTTAATGAGTCTTTCTCCAATCCTGATGCCATGTTTTTTTCCACATAATCCAGCTTCTGGGGTTATGTGCTCAGCATACAGATTGAAGAAGTATGGTGAAAGAATATAACCCTGGTGCACACTAATTTAAACCATTTGGTGTTCTCTTGTTCTGTTAAAACAACTGCCTCTTGTTCTATGTGCAGGTTCCTCATGAGCACAATTAAGTGTTTCATAATGCTCATCCTTCGCAATGTTGTTCATAATTGTTGTGATCCACACAATTGAAAGTCGTTGCATAGTCAATAAAGCACAGGCAAACATCTTTCTGGTATTCTCTGCTTTCATCAAAAATCCATCTGACGTTCCATATTCTTTGTTCCATGTCCTCTTATGAATCTGGTTTGAACCTCTGGAAGTTCTCTGTCAATGTATGGTTGCAGACTTTTTTGCATTATCTTTAGTAAAACTTTACTCACATGGGATATCAATGATATTGTCCGATGATTTCTGCATTCAGTTGGATCATCTCTCTTTGGAATAGGCACAAATATGGATCTCTTCCAGTCAATTGAACAGGTAGTTGTCTTGCAAATTTCTTGGCATAGATGAGTGAGTGCCTTCAGCGCTGCATCAGCTTGTTGAAAGATTTCAAGTTGCATTTCATCAATTCCCAGAGCATTG
>NW_006420450.1:0-571 GCF_000296735.1 Chrysochloris asiatica | reverse complement strand
GTGTAAAACCGATGTTCTCCCATGTGAACTATCATTCAATTCACAGTAAAAACTTTCAAAATAAAAAAGGTTACCTCCTAGATCTTCTAGCCTTCTCTGTCTCCCTAGGACATCTTATCCTTTCCAAGGTTCACAACTGCACTCTTTATATGCAACACTAGTCTATCTGTGCAGCTCCCAGATATGAGGAAGCTTCAAAAAAGTCCTTGAAAAATTCATTATCTTTTCATTCGATTTTTCTATGAGCTGTTTGAAGCCCCTCATGTATGTGTGTATATACATACACAGATACAAGGGTGAGTAAAACATTATCCGCACTCCAGTTATATTGAAATACACGTCCACATCCCCGGCTGATGACAACACTGAGCATGCAGGTGACACAATTCTGATGAATAGACGAGTGACAGTGGATTATTTGGCAAATCATTCACAAATCAGCCATGGCTTTGCATATGAAATAATCCATGACTGACTTAAGATTTCAAAGAGTTTGTGAGAGATGGGTACTGAAACAACTGCATAAACACAATTGTTTGGACATCTGCAAACAAAATTTCGACTGATACTA
>NW_006420449.1:2461-3006 GCF_000296735.1 Chrysochloris asiatica | reverse complement strand
TATACAATGTTCTCGCTCCAAGGCAGATGAGTCCAACTTGTCTATATTCAGAGAGCTAGCTAAATGGCAGTGTAGTGCAACATTTCCATATGCAGAATTCTAGCAACACGACAGATGTGTCCAACGTGTCCATATACTGAGAGTTAGCTATAGGCCAGAGTAGTCCAACATGTCCATATTCATTGTAGTAGCTACATGGCAGATGTGTCCAACATGTCCATATACTGAGAGCCACCTTCAGGGTAGACAAGTCCTATGTGTTCATATACAGAGAACTACCTACTTGACAGATCAGTCCAACATATCCAAGTAAAAGAGCTAGCTACATGGCAGACGAGTCCAAAATGTCCATATACTGAGAGCAAGCTACATGGCAGGGTAGTGCAACATTTCCATATACAGATTTCTACCTACAAGGCACATGAGTACAAATTGTTTATATAAATAGAACTAGCTACATGGCAGAGTACTCCAACATGTCCATATTCAGAGTGCTAGCTATTTGCCAGATGTTTCCAACGTGTCCATATACTGAGAGCTAGCTA
>NW_006420449.1:0-831 GCF_000296735.1 Chrysochloris asiatica | reverse complement strand
ACTTGTCTAAATACAGAGAGCTAGCTACATGGCAGTGCAGTTAAACATTTCCATATACAGAGTTCTAGCTACATGGAAGATGTGTCCAACGTGTCCATATACTGAGAGCTAGCTTCGTGGCAGACAAGTCCAATCTGTTCATATACAGAGAGATACCTACTCGTCAGATAAGTTCAGCATATCCATGTACAGAGAGCTAGTGTCATGGCAGACAAGCCCAAAATATCCATTTACAGAGAGCTGGCAACTTGGCAGAGTAGTACAACATTTCCATATACAGAGTTCTAGGTACAATGCAGATGTGTCCAACGTATCCATCCACTGAGAGCTAGCTACATGGCAGAGCAGTCTGACATGTCCACATACAGGGTACTAGCTACATCGCAGATTAGTCCAACATGTTCATATACAGAGAGCTAGCTAAGTGTCAGGCAACTCCAATATGTATCAGATAGCTACCTAAATGACAGATGAGTCCAACATATCCACATACAGAGAGCTAGCATCATGGCAGACGATCCCAAAATGTCCATATACAGAGCACTAGCTACATGGCTTGGTAATGCAACATTTCCATATACAGGGTTCAAGCTACATAGCAGCTGTGTCCAACGTGTCCATATACTGATAGCCACCTAAAGGGCAGACAAGTCCTATATATTCATATACAGAGAGCTACCAACTTGGCAGATCACTCCAACGTATCTATGTACAGAGAGCTAGTTACATGGCAGAGAAATCCAAAATGTCCATATACAGAGAGCTAGCTACATGGCAGGGTAGTGCATCATTTCCATATACAGAGTTCTAGCAACAAGGCAGATGAGTCCA
>NW_006420448.1:1125-2956 GCF_000296735.1 Chrysochloris asiatica | reverse complement strand
GTGTAGAAGTCGGAACCGACTCCATGGTACTTAACACACGGTACTTAACAACAACAGTCTAGACACAAGAAGCTCTGGTAGCGAAGTAGTTACGAGTCGGACTGCAAACCTCAAGGTCAGCAGTTTGAAACTACCTAACTGCTCCATAGGAGAAAGATGAAGCTTTCTGCTCCCATAAACACTGACACCCTTGGAAACCCTATGCAGGGTTGCATGAGTCAGAACCGACTCCATGGCACATCACCACCACCAGACACACTCAGGTATACACACATGAGAATATACTTAATTTTAAAATGCTTCCCTATTATAAAAGTCTCAGACTTTTCTTCCAAATCACACTGCAATTTAATTTCCCAGGAACTTGTTTTGTGCCTCCCTCCTTTTTTTTAAGAAAAAGAATCGCAACAATAAGTCAATATAGAAAAAAACTAGGAATCACAATAAGCAATCAATTAATCAAAATGTTAAAAGGATTTCCCCACTCAAAAATATCTTGAGTCGGTTTTCATTATTCCAGTTGTTGTTGTTAAGTGCTGTGGAGTTGGTTCCGACTCATAGTGACCCTGCACAGGGTTTCCGAGGCTGTACATCTTTACGGGAGCAGAATGCCTCATCGTTCTCCTGTGGACCTGCTGGTAGTTTCGAACTGCTGACCTTGAGGTTGGCAGCCTGATTGTAACCACTATGCTACCAGAGCTCCTTCATTATTACAGTATTCCTTATGTAATTCCCCACGATTTCACAATAACATAAGAAAAGCAAAAGCTGTCAGAACACTGAAAAACTGCTGTATATCTTTATGTTTAATAACAGTATACTTCCACTTCAATAATAAGGATGCGAGATTTTATGAAATTGATCAAAGTGCTGTTGCAGAACTTCTGTAGCTGCTACAGACTGATGAGGGAGGATATGACAGAAATCTCAACCAGTTAACAACTAAAGAGAACTTTTATAACAGGAATGATCTGAAGGAATGATGATCTGCAAGCGAATGATCCAAATATTTACAATTCAGTCAATCTCTGGGAAATCTGATAAATTGAGAAATTGATAAATCCCAAGATTAGTTTCTAACACTTCCAAAATCAGACAAAAAATGATATATAATGCTGCCATACAATTTTGTCACAAAATTTATAACACAGAAATTCAATCTATATTTATTCTTTGTTCATTCTAAGACTCCATTCATTTTAAAATAACAATTTCAGTAACTATGTTTTCCAGTTATTCTAAAAGTATCAGCTTTTTCATCTAAATCATACTCTAATTAAATTTTCCAGTAGTTTGTTTTGCATTGCCCCACCCCTTTTTAAAAAGAATCACAACAGTAATAAGTCAGTGTAAAAATAATTTTAAAGTAGTACTAGTCTAACTTAGCATACTGAAAAAAGAATCTAGATAATACCATCTTTAAAATCATTTTTAGCAGTTTTCTTTATTTTGTAATGCTTTCTTAAATAAAACACTGCATGACTACTAATTTGCTTGTTTGGAAATATTTTAATTTTCAAATTACTTTTTTTTAAATATCCTGATTATCTAGTTTGTTTCTCCTTCAAGGTATTTAATTAAATGTGCTACTTATTTTTAAAACCTATTACTAATTTTAAACTTTATGTTAAGCAAAAGTTAAATCATACACTGCAAGGTGTAGAAAGATTTGTTTTTACAAAACCCAATGATAAAGAATTTGTTTTTAATTGTTTTATTCTGAATTATGTGATAGTTTACATGGGAGAACATTAGTTTTACATTCATCCTATCATATATCATTACATTGCCATGGTTACAATACCTCCAAGCATCATCAACCAACCAAAGG
>NW_006420448.1:0-899 GCF_000296735.1 Chrysochloris asiatica | reverse complement strand
TCCTGATAGTAATTATTCACTGTTGTACCACATAAGTGCTATCCCCATCTCCTTTCATCAGCCCCGCCCACACAGACTGGATACTATTCAGTAGAGATTCTACCTTCCTCTGCATGCTCTGGATCTAGACTCGCTTTTGAAAGCTTGTAAGCCAGTAACTTCTTGCCTTTCTAGGACCCCCAATTTAAGGTAGCCAATATCCAAAGTTGTGCATCCCTGTCTACCCTGTGTATTGAGAGCAGTGGGAATGATCCTAGCTATAAAGATTTGTTCCCTCTTTTAAGCTATTGCAACCATAGGTGTAGGTCAAGTTCATCAAATTGTATCAGATTACTCATTTTTACCTCTTCTTTCTTCTTCTAGTTGAGCTCTGATCATCCAGTCATTGAAGCCAGGTCAAGTGGCTATTATTTGCAAGTGTGGGTGTTCTTGTGCATATGCCCTCTCTTCTTATCAGCTAGACGCTTCATTCTCCACTCTAGTCCTCTGTGGCTATGGCACTCACTCTGGGCCCAGGAATCCCCAGGTCTTGCCAAACTGCTGACCAACCAAGTCTCCACCTGGGTTCACAGGAGTGTGTTGAATGTGGTTGGACTTAGCTCGTAACTTCATTGCTGTTTTTCCCTCACTTCCCTTTATCGGTGACCAATGTGGTCACCAGTGTGGTCACCAGTGTGACCACCTGTCTGCTTGTGTATTCCCATTGAGTCTTAGTCTTGGAAGGGGGTTTGTCCTGAGGGGACCTGATCTCTTGCCTTGATATCTCCTGGGCAAGCAAGTTGCTTGTTCTTCTAGTGGTTAGTCATACTGCCGTTATTGTTTTGCATTTTCCCTGTCAGATTTTTCAAGAAGTATCTTCTGTTCTTCTAACCATGCCAGGCTGGTCAGCTTCTCCTTTC
>NW_006420447.1:1752-2912 GCF_000296735.1 Chrysochloris asiatica | reverse complement strand
ACTGCCAGTGGCCTCATTTTGTTACACTCGGGCCTATAGGGCCTCGAACCTCTGACCAGTCTTACGCGGTCCGCAACATGCCAAAAACAGTAAAACTGTTTCAGCGGTTCAAATCTGAACTTTGGAACTTTCTCTGCCCCACAAGCATATATCGGATGACTGAAATCCCCATTTGCCTTCATATTCTCGTTGAAGAAACCCTATGCTTTTCTCCGTGGAGGGAACAAGAATCTTAACCAGATTCCAAATGCCAGAGAATCCACTGATCAAAATGATAACAATTAGAGAGAGTCCACTATTTTTCCGCAGGGAACCGTTTCTCTAATGCACCAAACCCGCACAAATACCGGAAGCGGAAGTTTGTGTTCTCATTGGGCTTCCTTCTACTCCAGCGGCAGGTTCCACCCCACCACCCGCAGGTGCCCTGCAGACTCATATTAAGGTCCGAGTGCACTGCTCCTTCTCTCCGGTGCGCCCTCGTTTGTTCTCCGCCATCCTGGAATCTTAAGGTGCAGGGTAGCAGGGCTCCGGCTGTCGTTAGGTCCTCTGGTGATGTGGTGTTCGTCCCCAGGTCACGTGGTGTGCGTCCTTATGGAGCAAAGTGCTCTTCTCATTCCGCAGAGTCAGGGGACCGGGTCGGTGAGTGTGGAATCCCCATTACCCAGGTTACCGTCCTTCCTTATATTCCTGGCTCAGGTTTGGTTTGTTTTCCTGTTTGTTACTTAGGCCTTTCTCCTGGGACACGCCCACTGACTCCGCCCATCTCCCTTCCGTTTCCGGTCTCACACGTGGAGCAGGGAGAGGAGCCCAGCCTGCGCCTCCGCTCCACAAAGGATCAGGATTGGAGGCGCGGATGGCCGCTGTGTGCCTGTTCCCAACGTGCCCCGAGCTCCGCGTCCACTCCCGTCCCTCGGCCTGAATCCACGGAGCTCCGGGTCCTGTCGGGAACCTGCTCTTAGACTTCCCGAAGGTGAAGCGTGAGAATGGTGAGTCCATGGGCGTCCTGGGATCAGCAATGCACCGCTGTCCTCAGGGTCGGCGGTTCAAGCCCACCAGATGCTCCTAGGAAACCTGATGGAGGATCCATATGGGTGGGACCGACTTGGTGGCACATGGAAATATAAGGTTGTAATGAGTCCGAATTCACTGGAATGTGATGG
>NW_006420447.1:0-527 GCF_000296735.1 Chrysochloris asiatica | reverse complement strand
TTGTGAACTGTCATCACCTCAGTATCAATGCTGAGTGTACATTTTCCTAGAGGCGACTGTGGGGGATTTATCCTACACCACTGCACTAGGTCACGGGAGCTCTGTGGTAGCTCTACCCATTTGTTTTTTCAGAGAAGTTAAGGAAGAGTCTGAGGAGACTGGAAATAAGAGTCACTGAAGCCCATGTGTCAGGAAGCCCGAGGAAATGTAAATTTAGCCCATGAATGAAGGAAATGAGTCAGCTTCAAAAAGTTTCTTTTGGCTTGGAGACCCAACTTCACAGATACCTGAACTTATTCTGTTGATTTTAGTTGTCCTTTTGCACCTGTGGGCACGGAGACCCTTTGCCTTTGTAACCTTACATGTGTGGTATGTCTAATTCCTTTCTACTTAGCTCTCCTAATGATACCTGTGTATGTTATTGTCCATCTCCATCTTAATAGAAGTATTTCCTAGTACGTCGCAGTTTAAGACTTGTCAAAGTGCTGAAATAGGAAACTGGGGTGAGTCTGTTTTACTAGGAACCT
>NW_006420446.1:2627-3623 GCF_000296735.1 Chrysochloris asiatica | reverse complement strand
TTTGAAATCGACTTGACGATACTTATCAACATATAAATGAGAATGAATTTTTCTGGCCTGGAGAGAGCAGTACAAATTGGGTTATATTAAGTTTTCCTCTGATAGTTCATACTTTTTATGCCATCTAAATACCTTTTCTAATCCTAGATCCTGAGATGTATTTATTTTTATGTTTTATATTTCTAAATATTTTATAGTTTCACATTTTACATTTAAATCTATCATCTATTTTGAATTATTTTTTGTATATGAGGGTAAGTGAAAATGCATTGCTATAAAATCATAGAATTCTTAATTCAACAAAGATACCAAAATATTAATCCATTTTCAACATCTCCTCCATATAATCTATACATTTCTGAAGGCCACGTTTCCGTCTCTAATCTTTCCCCCAAAGAATACTTTACTTTTTGATTAAACCACATCAAACTGACAGTTTGGCCTCCCCCACGGACTCAAATTATGGGGGTTTTGTTTTTTAACTAAGTTTGGAAAGCAAAAATAAGTCTGAAGCGGGAAGACCAGGCTTGTATGTTGTCTAAAGTAAATTTTCTCAGTGAAATTCTCATAGTACAGTACTTGCCGCCCTAGAAAGCGGGGGCATTGTGATGATGGGAAAAATTTCTTTTGTGCAACTTTCCTGGCCTTCTTAGTCAAGCAGTTTTCAATTTTCTTAAAACTTCTTCCTAATAAACTCCCATGGTTGCCCTGAGTCCTCTGAGAAAATCTATCAAGATTACCCATTTGAAATCCTAAAAAGCAGTCACCAGACCCTCAAATCCCTAACTGGGCTTTAGGAGCCCTCAGTGAGTATGTGTGTATCACAGTTTTGTTTGGAACTTTATTGAAGGCATCATAATGAGACTAAGTATAGTACTAAGAAAACCTGTCTGCAGCTATCCACTGATCACAGAGACATGCTTAAATACATTTTGTTTGTAATAAAACTTGCATGTATGAACTGGAATCTGTAGAAATAGTTTTTTACTTAGCCTT
>NW_006420446.1:628-1195 GCF_000296735.1 Chrysochloris asiatica | reverse complement strand
TTGTGAATCAAATGAAGATTTACAGAAAAGTTCAACAAATCAAATCATATACTTGTGTTTCATCTCAATGATTGCAATCCCCTCCATGCAACAATAGTTACCCTCCTTCCTCCCTGTGGTTCTATTTGCATTCTACCCATCTTCCCATCACTTTTTAACTGTCTTTAGAAAAATGGAACATTTTTTATTTTGAATAAATGACTGTTCCATGGTGAGCATACCTTACTAGTGTTGTTCTCTCCTTTACCCCACCGTATTCCTATCTACTGCTTGGCTGAAAATTGAGCCATGAGGGTGAATTCATTTCCAGACCTGAAATAGTTAGAGTTCTGTGTCAACTTGACTAGGCCAGGATTCCCATCTTTAGTGGTTATGTGCTTATTCCCATGTGACAACACCTAGTACAGGCACAGTTAACTCTATGATGAGTAGCTATGAGCAGCCAATCAACAGAAAGGATGTTTCCTTGGGAGTGAAGCCTACTCCAAATGAAATGGATATGTGGGAAAGACTTGCTCTCTCTTCTGTTGGGAACCTGGAACTCTAATTGTAAGGCATTTCCTTGAC
>NW_006420446.1:0-528 GCF_000296735.1 Chrysochloris asiatica | reverse complement strand
ATCAAATCATATACTTTGTTTCATCTCAATGATTGCAATCCCCTCCATGCAACAATAGTTACCCTGCTTCCTCCCTGTGGTTCTATTTGCATTCTACCCATCTTCCCATCACTTTTTAACTGTCTTTAGAAAAATGGAACATTTTTTATTTTGAATAAACGAATGTTCTATGGTGAGCATACCTTACTAGTGTTGTTCTCTCCTTCACCCCACTATATTCCTATCTACTGCTTGGCTGAAAATTGAGCCATGAGGGTGAATTCATTTCCAGACCTGAAATAGTTAGAGTTCTGTGTTAACTTGACTAGGCCAGGATTCCCATCTTTAGCGGTTATGTGCTTATTCCCATGTGACAACACCTAGTACAGGCATAATTAACTCTATGATGAGTGGCTATGAGCAGCCAATCAACAGAAAGGATGTTTCCTTGGAGGTGAAGCCTACTCCAAATGAAATGGATATGTGGGAAAGACTTGCTCTCTCTTCTGTTGGGAACCTGGAACTCTAATTGTAAGGCATTTCCTTGAC
>NW_006420445.1:2156-3114 GCF_000296735.1 Chrysochloris asiatica | reverse complement strand
TTTTCTCTTAATCTAAATTCCCATTGTTCAGACACAAACAGGAATTTGCCTAGTATTCCTTCCTCCACTTTGTTTTTAAAGAGACTGAATAGATTGGTGTCCATTCTTCTCTGGGTGTTTGGTACAATTCTCCATTGTGGCGAAATGATCCTGAACTTTTGTTGTTGTTGGCAGTTTTTTGTTTGTTTTGTGTTTTATTATATTCCCTTTGTAATGGGTTTCATTAAATTTTCTACTTCTGTTTGTGTCCCTTGGGTAGGTAGTGTGCTTCTAGAATTTTGTCCGTTTCATCTAGATTTGCAAAATTTGTTGAAGTATAAATTTCATAGTTATCAGTTATGATCATTATCTCTGTTGGATCAGTGTAATGTCACTCATTTCATTTCTTAATTTGATTATTTGCCTCTTCTGTGGTGCTTTTTGTTGTTTTTTTCTTTTGTCAACCTCACCAGTGGTTTGTCTATTTCATTGATCCTTTCAAAGAACCAACTTCAGGCTTTGTTGATCCTTTCTATTGTTTTTCTGTTTCATTTATTTCTGTCTTGATCTCTATTCGTTCCTTTTTTTTCTGGTAGCTTTTGTTGTTGTCCCCCCTATTAATCACTTGGTTGAAAATTGGGCCATGAGGGTGAGTTCCGTTCCAGACCTGAAGGGTAGCTGAGGATCCTAGTCTTGGGTTCCTCCAGTCTCTTTCTGACCAGTAAGGTTGGTCTGTTTTATAATTTTGAGTTTTGTTCCACGTTGTCTCCCACTCTATGTGGTACATTCTAATGTGATCCCTTCCAGAGCAATCGGTAGTGATGGCCAGGCACCATCTAGTTCTTCTGGTTTCAGAGTCCTAGAACTAACATTCGTGTGTTCCATTAGTTTATTGAACTAATAGATTTCAAACACCTTCAGTTTTCCATACTCTTCTTTCTTCTACACATGAACCAATAAGTGCACCTTAGATGGCCAC
>NW_006420445.1:613-1176 GCF_000296735.1 Chrysochloris asiatica | reverse complement strand
ATTTTTTTATTCAGCAAATGGATGATTTTAGTTTTTAGCTATGTTTGATAGTATGTTTATGACATGTATGCCCCTAATTTTGTTACTATTTTTACATTGATGGTCTTTATTGTTCTACATTTTACATTGAGTTCTTTAATCCATGTTGAGTTTATTTTTGTTTATAGTGTGTGGTATGGGTCTTGTTTCATTTTTATGCAAATGAATTTACAAGTTTGCCATCATTTGTTCAAGAGACTGTCTTTTCCCCATTTAATGAGTGTTGGTCCTTTGTCAAAGATCACCCAACTATGGCTTTACTTCTAGGTTCTCAACTCTGTTCCATTGACCTATGTACTATGTTTCATTGTGCCAGTGTCGTGTTTTTTGACTACTGTGGCTGAGAGATCCAGAAGTGAGAGGCCTCCAACTTTGTTTTTCTTAAGAAATACTTGGCTTGTCTGCGGTCTCCTTCCTTTCCATATAAAATTAGTGATTAACTTTTCCATCTCTTTAAGGAATGATGTTGGAATCTGAAGTATGATTGCATTATATTTATAGAGTGTCAGTATTTTCACAGTGTT
>NW_006420445.1:0-513 GCF_000296735.1 Chrysochloris asiatica | reverse complement strand
CAAATGGATGATTTTAGTTTTTAGCTATGTTTGATAGTATGTTTATGACATGTATGCCCCTAATTTTGTTACTATTTTTACTTTGATGGTCTTTATTGTTCTACATTTTACATTGAGTTCTTTAATCCATGTTGAGTTTATTTTTGTTTATAGTGTGTGGTATGGATCTTGTTTCATTTTTATGCAAATGAATTTACAAGTTTGCCATCATTTGTTCAAGAGACTATCTTTTCCCCATTTAATGAGTGTTGGTCCTTTGTCAAAGATCACCCGACTATGGCTTTACTTCTAGGTTCTCAACTCTGTTCCATTGACCTACGTACTATGTTTCGTTGTGCCAGTGCCGTATTTTTTGACTACTGTGACTGAGAGATCCAGAAGTGAGAGGCCTCCAACTTTGTTTTTCTTAAGAAATACTTGGCTTGTCTGCGGTCTCCTTCCTTTCCATACAAAGTTAGTGATTAACTTTTCCATCTCTTTAAGGAATGATGTTGGAATCTGAAGTATGATTGC
>NW_006420444.1:1760-2897 GCF_000296735.1 Chrysochloris asiatica | reverse complement strand
AAAAGGTCTATGTAAAACAGGATAAAGAAAAACAGAAACAGAAAGCCGAAACTATGTTGTCAACCTTAGGGCATAATGTCAACCTCTAGTAGCATAATGGTTACAAATCAGGCTACAGGCCTCAAGGTCAGCAGTTCAAAACTGCCAGCAGTTCCATGGGAGAAGGATGAAGCTTTTTGCTCTTGTAATGGTTTACAGCCTTAGAAACCATATATAGTGTCACTATGAGTCAGAATCGACTCCACACTACCACCACCACCACCTCTTTCCGTCAGGCAACTTAGGGAATGCGGAAAGTGTTTAACTCTTGGTGCTTGGCAGAACCACACTGGAGGGAGAGACATTATGCATGGCAAATGATTCTCAAAAGCTGACCCCCTATCTTCCCTTAAAGTTAGCTCTGAATTTACTTATAAAAATATATAATTTGTCAATATTCTCAGCTTTCACTATGAGTTCTACAAACCTTAGGAAAAACTAGCTTAGCAGCAATTGCTTTCAGCCTTGGTGGATTGAATACAAAGAGAAAATGTGTAAATTACTCCCTTTTCTTAGAAAACCTAAGTAACTGCATTTGTGAGGCCACAAAAACAGACAGCTTATTAGAGTCAAGCTGACCCACCCCCATAGGCCTCACCACAATCAGTCACTAGCTAGAATTCACAAACCCCTACAAACAAACACCTGCATAAACAAGCAGACAATAATGAACTTAAGTGAAGGATAGTTTTGATTTAATAATCTATACTTCCTGTAGCAATTAACCAGGTTGGGCTTTATGCCATATAACTTCCAAGCAATTTAATGAATACTTTAGAAAAATAAATAAATAGATGTTAGTTATACCTTTTATTATAAAAATAATAATACATTGTATAAGATAGAAAGTTGATAATTAATCAGTAGGAATAATGAGGTAGTGCAAGCATTAATGATTAGTAGAAACTTATGTTACTAACAAAGTGGAATCAGTAGTCTGAGAAGTAGCAATGATTTGTGTAAAGTTTGACTTAATCTTCAAGTGGACACAAGAAGAAACTGTTTATCACAGGCTGAGGAAAGAGAGGAAAGCAGGGAGCAAGAGTAGAGGCAGAAAGAGGCAGAGGAAGATAGAAAGCAAAAGTAGCAGAAGTAGCA
>NW_006420444.1:0-1655 GCF_000296735.1 Chrysochloris asiatica | reverse complement strand
GGCAGAGCAGGCAGAAAGTAAGAAGCAGCAGAGAGCAAGAGGGAGAAGGCAGAGGACAGACAGCAGAGAGCAGAGGGCAGACAGCAAAGAGAACAGGAAGCAGAAGCAAAGGCAGAAGCTAGAGAGCATAGCCGGACAGCACAGCAAGTTGAAAAGCTTTTCGATTGTATTCATCCATTTCTTCATCTGACGTTTCTGTGTATTCACTAGTGTTCCACGACCGCCGTGGAGGGCAGAAACCCCCGCAAGGGAAGAATCATTAACCAGTGCTGTTTGGGATCCCAACTCCCACAGTCAGGGCAAAATAGGAGGAGAAAGGAACCCAAAAATAGCCAGAGGAGAAAGCAGATACTTTAAATGTGAAAAAAAAAGTAAGATATTTTAAGAGGGAATAGACAAAATGGAAAGAAAGAAAAAAAAAAAGTGTGTGTGGCGGAAGGTGGTGGTCCTTGGAAGACAATATCTTATCCCCATAGAAGGGAGAAAATATCTACCGCCAATATGGTAGTTTTTCAAATAGAATTCTTAAGATAAATGTAGACATAAGCTGTTTGAGCTTCCAATGCAGAATCCTGAGTTACCCATACGAAGTGAAACTTAAATGCGAATCAGGCATTGAGAAGTTGCTTTGTTCTATTTTAATATCTTTGATTTTATTTCTACAGTAAAATTGTATAAATTAATCCATTTAAAGTATAGTTAAAGATTTGTTTAGTTGTTGCAATAACCTTTTTTTTTTTTAAATTGTACATTGCTCAAGACTTTGTTTGTATGTATTTTATTTTTGTATTAATGTTTCAGATCCTCTGAGAACAAAATACTGTTTTAAAAGATATTTAGGGAAAAAAAAAATGATATTTGGTATACCAATACTCTTTCTAAATTGAAAACCTTTTTGTTGTTGTTGTTAAAATGTGGACCACCCTGTATGTATTTATTTTGTCTTTTTAAAAGGAAGAAAACTATATTATGCTGTAGACGTTAAAAGAATTTTGGTCCAAACCCTTCCCTTCAAATTCAGTGTTCATCACTTCTGACCATGAGACTTGATGCTGATTAAGACCTGGAAAGAGAACAGACTCCAGCCGAACTGTGAGGGCCCTTCCCAGTTACAGTTGACCATTGAGGCAGCCAACCACGGACGAGTGGACTAACTACTCAAGTAAAGGAACTGGTAAAAAGGGACTCTCCCTAAGAGAAATGTAGTTACTGGTGGAAAACCCATTCTTCACCTAGGGAACCTCTCAAAGTGACCCTGGAAAGAAGCTGAGAGGCTGCCTTGCCACACGTCTGCCAGATTGTCATGTTTTTCCTTGGTCCCTCTGGTTCTCAGGGGTCTAAAGAACTAGTCCCACTGATTTGCCGCTTCTCAGACCTGGTAAAATGTAGGTGCACTGGAACTTATAAAGGTATAGGTTTCTCTTCCTCTAAGAATAGGCTAAAACATTGATTAAGAGGAATGATATGTTGAATATTCATCAAGGGATGCAGACTTATTGAAAATGGAGTTCCTTCTGCAATTGTCAGCTCTAGGCGTTATCTTCATGGCTCTTCTGCCTGTGGCCAGCTGCTTCAATTAGGGTTTCAGGTTTTGATATCCTTATCTTTGTCTCGAGGCTAGTCTTCTCAGTATTACCATTCTTGTTGGACTAGAA
>NW_006420443.1:2194-3057 GCF_000296735.1 Chrysochloris asiatica | reverse complement strand
ACATCAAAAACATCATACAGAAAGAAAGCAAAAAGTCATTAAGAAGACAAGAAAGAAAGAAGAGACCAAAATGTATGACAGAAAAGACTCTATACTCCAGCATAGAGATGCCAAAGCAAATAGAGGAAATGAGGAAGTAAAAGAGCTGAACAGAAAATTTCAAAGGGAAGCTCAAGAAGACAAAGTCAAGTATTATAATATAACGGAATGTACAAAGACCTGGAATTAAAAAAAAACAAAAAGGAAGAACATGTTCAGCATTTTTCAAGCTGAAAGAACTGAAGAAAAAAATTCAAACCTCAACTTGAAATATTGAAGGATTCTATGGGCAAAATATTGAATGATGCAGAAAGCATCAAAAAGAGATGGAAGGAACACAGAGTCACTGTACCAAAAAGAAATGTCCAATGTTCAACCATTTTAAGATGGAGCATACCATCAAGAACCAATGTTCTTGATGTTATTCTGAAGGAAGAAGTTCAAGGTGCACTGAAGGCACTGGGAAAGAACAAGGCTCTGGAAATTGATGGAATACAAATTGAAATCTTTCAACAGCACTGGAGGCACTCACCTATGCCAAGGAATTTGGAAGACAGCTACCTGGCCAACTGATTGGAAAAGATCCATATTTGTGCCCATTCCAAAGAAAGATGACCTAATGGAATGCAGAAATCATTGGACAGTATCATTAATATCAACAACAGCTGCAACAGTGCATTGATAGGGAATTGCCAAAGATTCAAGTTGGATTCAGAAGAGGATGTGGAATGAGTGATATCCTAGTTGGTGTAAGATGGGTCTTGTTTGAAAGCAGAGAATACAAGAAGATGTTTACCTGTAATTTATTAACTATACAAAGGCTT
>NW_006420443.1:0-1324 GCF_000296735.1 Chrysochloris asiatica | reverse complement strand
ATGGAAAAAAGATAAAAATTGTCAAAAAATTCATTTTGCCTGGATCCACTATCAATATATACAGAAGCAGCAGTCAAGAAATCAAATGACGTATTACATTAGGTAAATCTACTCCACAAGATCTCTTTAAAGTGTTTAAGAGCAAAGATGTCAATTTAAAGAATAAATTGTACGTGACCCAATCTATGGTGTTTTCAATAATCTCATATGCATGGTAAAGTTTGACAATGAGTAATGAAGTCTGTACAAGAATTGATGCATTTGAGTTATGGTGTTACAGAAAAATATTAAAAGAACCATGGACTGCCAGAATGAAAAACAAATCTGTGTTGGAAATACAGCCAGAATGTTCCCTAGAAGCCAGAATGGGGAGACTTTGTCTCTCATACTTTGAAGATATTATCAGGAGGGACCAGTCCCAGGAGAAGGGTGTCATGCTTGGTAAAGTGGAGGGTCAGTGAAGAAGAGATGAATTGGCACTGTGGCAGCAGCAACAGTCTCAAGTGTAACAAGAATTGTGAGGATGGTGCAGGACAGTGTAGTGTTTTGTTTTGCTGTGCATAGGGGTGCTGTTAGTCAGAGTCTACTTAAAGGCACCTAACATCAACAACAATATACAGATAAAAGTCTTTTGGTAAACAACACTATCAATGTTTTGTTTTGTTATACATGGGGTTGCTATGATTCATAAGTGACAAAGGCATCTAACAACAACATACCTTTTTCTATGCAAAATGCTTTTGAGTTCTTTATAAACCATTTTATCCAGATGAAGAAAAAAAACAGGGGGTAATGAAGTTTTGAGCTTGTCAAATATTACTCAGCAAGTCAGTGACATACCTAGAAATAGAAATGAGAAATGAAATGAGTTTTCAGCAATCTACCTTGAACAAACCATGTCTCCATTAACTATACAGTTCAGGTGGGAGAGAAGCAACTCCCACCCTGTAGGAAGAGAAAGCCAATGGGTCAGCTAAATGCAGAGACTGGGTTTGAGGAGAGGCCTCCTGTGTGGAACAGAGAACTAGGACTCCCTGTCTTAGGCACTTCCTTCCTGGAGGCTAGAAACCAGACGAAACTTTAGACAGTTTCCCTTCTGGCTTCTTAGCTCAAATCCTGCTTCCTGAGGATAGAGCTGGGTGGAGGTTAATGGTGAAGACAGTTACATCTTGTGAACACTGTTCTGCAGACTTTTAACAGTATTTTCTTATGAGAAATATATATTTATAAAACATATTCCAATTCAACATGTTTTTACATGTACAATTCAATGACATTAGTTCCCTTCATGTTGTACAACCATCAACACTATTTATTTCCAAAT
>NW_006420442.1:0-2979 GCF_000296735.1 Chrysochloris asiatica | reverse complement strand
GGTGGCACTTAACAATAACTACAACACCAAGAGGGTGCTTCAAAAAGTTCATAGAAAATATCATCTTTCATTCCAGTTTTTGAAGTCCCTTAATATATATGTGTATATATATATACAATATGATAATTACCTATTTGGAAGAGAAGAAAAATAGAACAGACATAAGTTTCATGTAAATCTTAACATCTGTCTTAAGCGCAAAGCAACTTTTCTCTCAGACCCTTGCTATGGCTGTATCAGAAAAATTGTAGAGGTTACATATTAGAGAGATGCTTTGAAGAAAGATATTGGACTGATACTAACAAAAAGCAAGCACACATGCACAGAAAGTAGACTTGTACCATAAAGGAAAAACAGACAGATGTTATTTCAGAGGAATTTACTACCTGAAAATTCAGTCAATTGTGTAATTAATCTCTTGTGAAGACAAATTTGAGATGGAGGAATGCAAACTGTCATATATTTTGGTATCAGGATACAGCATCTGCCTCTTTGTATTTTTATTGAAAATAAAAATGTAGGAATCCAAAAAGAATGCATGTCCAGTTAACCTGGTTACATCCCATTGGCAAGGCATTCCTTTCCAACCATAAATATTTTCTGATGGTTGAGCAATATTCCAAGAGTAATTAGATATCCAAATTAAATGAACCCAAATCATCTCTACTACTTTTTCTGACACCAGCTTACCAGCATTTGCAAGCAGAATACAAGATTGGCTGTTTAAATGTTGCTATTTTCATGAGCATCATTAGTACCGATTACAATTGCAGCACAAAAGTACTAATTAAAATTTCAAATATTCATGAGTTTCAATTAGTAACTGTATACAAATTAAAATAGACATTTAATGTTGCCATTAAACCCATGCAATATACAGGTGATAAACCATTAAAGTAAATTCCAAGGAACTAGATATAGCCTGTTAAAATTATTGGTTAAACTAATTTAACTCTTAAACAGAGCTTGTAAATCTAATTTTCTGTGTTTGTTTTAAGTCTTTTTCTTAGAACTGGTATTAAGCACACATACGGGGATTTTTATGCCTTCCAAAGAATTTTAAATGATTTCCCATTAGAAAGCAGGGACTGCATATATTCTTTCTTCTTTTTTATTATTCTGTTACTGATTGTGGCATAAGGCAACCTGATTGAGGGCCATATTTCTAAGTCTTGCAATCACGTGTGGCCATGTAAATCAATTTTGGCAAATGGAATGTAAGCAGAGCTGATGAGTGAAATTTCCAAGTATCGGCATTAAAGAGAAGAAGTGTGTCTTCCTATGTTGTTATTGTTGTTGTGTGCCATTGAGTCAGTTCTGACTCAGCGCAACTCTATATAGCGTTTCCAAGAAGTGACTGATGGGCTTGAACTCTTAACCTTATGCTTAGCAATCCACTGCTAATCCTACAGCGCCACACCAGGACTCCTATGTTTTCCTATGATCCCTTTTATTCTCTATAGTGGTTGCAATGCATTGCAGAAGTGGAGGCAACCCATTTTGGACATTCAATTAAAAGCCGCACTGAAAAATAGTGGAACAAGTCAGAAGCAGTGATCACTGGCAATTTTGTGAAGCAGTTTCGCTTCTAGATAGGACTTTTAAGTAAGAGAAAAACAAAGTCACTATTTTGAATAGTAATGTCTCCTAGCAGAAATGATATCACTACAAATAGACATTATTAACATATCTTGAATTTCTGAGAATGGAGGTATAACAATAAATACATTTGACATCATGAAAATCATGTACCTGGGTTCAAATCCCACTGTGATCACCTATAATAGTTACTAATGTCTCCAGAACTTTGAGTTTCTCATCGGCAAAGTGATGAAAGTGACCCCAGTTTTGATAAGACTGAAGATGTCTTATGAGCTGAATCAATCTAAAAGAATGTAGTTGCTATAGTGATATACTTGTTTATATTTTAAAAACAGCTAAGAAAACCACAAATTCTCCTCATTGAAGTTAAAACATATACCAAGAAAGTTTAATTATGACTGGGATTTTTTTTGTGATTGTTTATGCTAGTCTATTAACTGATTGAAAACTCAGAGGTAACACATATGAGAACATTTAATGATTTTCTTTTTGGTGTTTGTTGTTGTTAAGTGCCATCAAGTTGTTTCATAGCAATCCTGTATAGGGTTTCCCAGGAGCGGCTGGTGAGTTTGAACCACTGACCTTGCAGTTCATACAGACCTTGAGATCAAGTGCTTTTCCTATGGTGTCACACCAGGACTTCTTTTAGTGTTTAGTCAACAGATAACTCGAAACACAACATACACTCAGTCTTTTGCAATACTAATGAGGTGCATGGGAAAAACTTGATTGTACTAAGTACTTCTGGAGATTCTTCTGTGCTGTCTCATTTACTGTTTGTAAGAACCTAGCTGAAATCCTTGACCAGTACATTTCACTTTCATATATGCTACATTTCTGGAAAGTATCAGACTAAGGTAAGATTCATTTAGTCAAACATACAGAAACTAAAGGAAATGAAGGTATTTTTTATGTGCTTCTATAATGGTGTGACTTTATAGGATAAGCACTGGTCTACTAACTGAAAGGTTGGTGGTTTAAACCCACCAGTTGCTCCTCAGCAATTCTACGAGTCAGAACGGACTTGCTGGTATTTAGCAACAACAACAGCATAATACTTAGTGAGGCACTCCATTGTCTGGGTTACTGAATCATTGAGGCAAAGTCTCACCAGATCTGAAGAATTCAGTACTTGTCATTGTACTGCTATTTCACATTATGGGTTTATATTACTAGTGTGAATGATGGTATATAACAATATCTGTGTTTCTGTTTGTGATAACATTTATTTTGAGATTTTTTTGTTTTTGTTTTTGAAACAAGCACAGCATCACAAAAGCCACATTCTCACTGGAATATGTTGTAAAATGTACCTTAATAGCATGTCAAAATCTGTCACTATCAAGTTATGAACATTAATGAAAACACTTTCTATTA
>NW_006420441.1:2311-2884 GCF_000296735.1 Chrysochloris asiatica | reverse complement strand
TCCAGAGACACTATGGAAGAAAAGTCTGATGATCTACTTCCAAAAATTCAGTCATCAAAACCCTATGGAGCAGTATTATCCAGCACACTGAAGGTTGTCTTCTCCTCAGCAACTAACAACACCCCCAATAACAATAATTATCGTAAAGATTTGTTGCCTTAAGTAAGAAGAAACCATACTTTTTTATAAAGACTTGTTAGAATTAGTTAGACTTCCCGGTCCTCTTGAAATAATAAAATTGAGTCACTATACACACATATAAATATTTTATTATAACCTCTTTAAACAATATTTTTAAAGTTAGATAGTCTTTCATAAGATATGCTTGTGTTGTTGTGTGCCGTGGAGTCGGTTCCCGACTCATAGCGACCCTGTACATGGTTTCTGAGGCTGTAAATCTTTACGGGAGTAGAAAGCCTTCTCTTTCTTCCACGGAACAGCTGGTACCAGAAATTAATTTTTTAAATTATGTTCTTAAGTTAGAAAATTTGTGGCTGAAAATATTTGAATAAACATATTACTTTAGTGATATTATATTTTGTGACATATAGGAGAGAATTTTTCTAAAAATGT
>NW_006420441.1:0-591 GCF_000296735.1 Chrysochloris asiatica | reverse complement strand
TACTGGAGATTCTGCCTTCCGCCATGCTCCCTAGCACTAGGTTCCCTCTTGAAAGCTTGTAAGCCAGTCACTTCTTGCTTTTGTAGTCCTCCCCTCCCAATTTGAGTATCCAATGTCCAAGCTGCCCTTCTCCGTCCACTCTGTGTGTGGGTGTGTGTGTGTGAATGTTGCTGTGAGGATTTTTTCCCTCTTTTGAGTCGCTACTCCATAGGTATAGGTCGAGTTCATCAGACTGTATTAGCTCACTCTTTTTTTTTTTTTTTCCTCTCCTGGTTGAGCTCCAATCATCCACTTATCCGATCCAGGTCACTTGGGTATCATTTGCAAGTGTGGGCGCTCCTGTGCATATGTCCTCTCTTCCTGTTAGCTGGTAGCTCCACTCTCCTCTCGAGTTCTCTGTGGCCACGCCACTGACTCTGGGCCCAAGAGTCCCCAGGTCTCTTCACAGTGCTTGCCAGCCGGGTCCCCAACTGGCATTGTAGGGCTTAGCTTGCCACTTCATTGCTGCTTTTACCCCCACTTCCCCCCATCGGTGATGTGTTTGGTCACCAATCAGAGCATGCATTTCCGTTGAGTCTTAGTCTTGGAAGG
>NW_006420440.1:754-1289 GCF_000296735.1 Chrysochloris asiatica | reverse complement strand
GAACTCCATATATGGACATATTGGATTATTCTGCCATGTAGCTAGCTCTCAGAATATGCACATGTTGGACTCATTTGCCATGTAGCTAGAACTCTGTATATGGAAATGCTGCACTACTATGCATTGTAGTTTGCTCTCTGTATATGGACATGTTGATCTCAACTGCCATCTTGCTAGAACCCTGTATATGCATATGTTGCCCAACTCTGCCATGTAGTTAGCTCTCTATATATGGACATTTTGGACTCATAACCCATGTAACCAGCTGTCTGTGCATGAACATGTTTGACTCATCTGCCTTGTAACTAGAACTCCGTATATGGAAATGTTGGGCTACTCTGCCATGTAGTTAGCTCTCAGAATATGCACATGTTGGACTCATTTGCCATGTAGCTAGAACTCTGTATATGGAAACGTTGCACTACTCTGCATTGCAGCTAGCTCTCCTGTATATGGACACGTTGGAGTCATCTGCCATGAAGCTAGAACTCTGTATATGGAAATTTTGCACTACTCTGCATTGTAGCTAGCTGTC
>NW_006420440.1:0-654 GCF_000296735.1 Chrysochloris asiatica | reverse complement strand
AGCTAGAACTCTGTATATGGAAATTTTGCACTACTCTGCATTGTAGCTAGCTGTCTGTATATGGACATTTTGATCTCATCTGTCATGTAGCTAGAACCCTGTATATGGAAATGTTGCACTACTCTGCCATGTAGCTAGCTCTCTGTATATGGACATTTTGGACTCATCAGCCATGTAAGCAGCTGTCTGTGTATGAACATGTTGGACTCATCTGCCATGTATCTAACTCTCAGAATATGGACATGTTGAACTCATCTGCCATGTAGCTTGTACTCTGTATGTGGATATGTTGAACTACTGTGCCATTTAACTACCTCTCAGTATATGGACACGTTGGACTACTCTGCCATTTAGCTAGAACTCTTTATATGGAAATGTTGGACTATTCTGCCATGTAGTTAGCTGTCTGTATATGGATATGTTTGAATCATCTGCCATGTAGCTAGAACTCTGTATATGGAAATGTTGCACTACTCTGTCATCTAGCTAGCTCTCTGTATATGAACATTTTGGACTCATCTGCCAATTATCTAGCACTCTGCACATGGACATGTTGGATTGATCTGCTTTGTAGGTAGCTCTCTGTATATGAAGATATTGGACTTGTCTTTCATGTAGCTAGCCCTTTTAATATACATATTTTGGACTCATTTG
>NW_006420439.1:2681-3397 GCF_000296735.1 Chrysochloris asiatica | reverse complement strand
AATTCCCTAATACTTTCTATGAAGCAAGCATAACCCTCATACCAAAACCAGGGAAGGACATCACTAAGAAAGAAAATTACAGACCAATATCCCTCGTGAACATAGACGCAAAAATCCTCAACAAAATCCTAGCCAACAGAATCCAACAGCACATCCAAAAAATAATAGATCATGACCAAGTCGGTTTCATAAAAGGGATGCAAGGATGTTACAACATTAGAAAAACTATCAACGTCATCCACCATATAAATAAGAAAAAAGAGAAGAACCACATGATCATATCGATTGATGCAGAAAAAGCATTCAACAAAATCCAACATCTATTCCTGATAAAAACACTCAACAAAGTAGGAATTGAAGGGAAATTCCTTAACATAATCAAAAGCATATATTCAAAACCAAGAGCCTACATGACACTCAACTGAGAGAAACTGAAAGCCTTCCCCCTGTGGACAGGAACCAGACAAGGATGCCCTTTATCACCTCTCCTATTCAATATTGTGCTGGAAGTTTTAGATCGAGCTATACGGCATAATAAAGAAATTAAAGGCATCCAAATTGGCAAAGAAGAAGTAAAACTCTCCCTATTTGCAGACAATATGATCCTATACATAGAAAACACCAAAGACTCAGTAAAAAAACTATTAGACCTCATCAAAAGATTCAGCAAAGTGGCAGGGTATAAGATTAACATACAAAAATCAATTGGATTTCTC
>NW_006420439.1:0-621 GCF_000296735.1 Chrysochloris asiatica | reverse complement strand
GATAGGGGTGGGAGGGGAAGGTGGAGCACAGGGCAGGGAATAGACACAAGATAATTTGGGTATTGGGTAGGGGGGCAATATACAAGTAGGGATAGGGGAATCGAAGAACAAAACAGATGGGAGAACAATTAGACAGATATGAATGGGCTAAATGGGACAGAGGTAAAAAATGATATAGGCACAGGTTTGGAACAAAAGGCTCTGGAATACAGAGACTGAGACATGAATGGAATGGGGGAAAGGGGGGAATAATGTTAAGATGTTGGCTGTCTTTTGAATCATGGTTTTCCTTGCAATATATTATAAACAGACACTGGAGGGAGAGAGAAAGGAATAACCAGAAATATCAACATGGAAAACTTGTAAGCCCATCTTTTGCCTATAACTGATTGGAATACCTAAAATGGGGCTACAATGTATCCAGTGAAGGAGGTTTACTGAGGAGTATAGGTGGAAGCCCGAACCACATCCAGACCTTCAGAGATGGGATATTTTCCACTTGAAAGGACAAGCAGACCAGCCTGGAGCAGCTAGAAAACCAGAAGATACTTCTTGAAAGAAGGACCTAAAGGAAAAATACAAAACAATAAGGGCAGTCCGACTGTTACCACAAGAACATAC
>NW_006420438.1:1982-2892 GCF_000296735.1 Chrysochloris asiatica | reverse complement strand
GAGCTTGAACCACCAACCTTGCAGTTCAAACCAACTTTGTAGTCCAGCGCATTAACCCACAGTGCCACACCAGGACCCTGCCGCTTGGTCTATATACAGGCTAATCATGAGCATAATTAATTGTTCTGGAATACTTATTTTCTACAGTGTTGTTCATAGATTGTCATGATTTAAACAGTTAAAAGCTTTTGTATAGTCAATAAGGCACAGCTAACCATCTTCTGTATACTCTGCTTTCAGTCAAGATGCATCTGATGTCAGCAGTGATAATCCTCATTGTAAGTCTTCTTCTGAATTTTAGTTGAACCTCTGGCCATACCATCTCAATGTTGCAGCTGTTTTTAAATTATCTTTAGCAAAATTTTACTTTCATGTTATAATAATGAAAATGTCCTATTGATCTCTGCATTCTGTTGGGTCACCTCTCTTTGAAATGTGTACAAATATGGATTTTTCACAATTATTTGGCCAGTTACCTGTCTTCCAAGTTTTTGGCTTAGATGGGAGAGTGCCTCCAGTGCTGCATCAGTTTGTTGAAAGATTTTGGTTCGTATTCCTTCATTTTCCAGAGCTTTTTACCCCTAATATCTTCAATGCACCTTAGATCCTTAAATATCTTCCATCAGTACTATTGGCTCTTGACCATATGCCATGTCTTGAAATTCTTGAACATCGATCATTTCATTTTGGTGTAATGACTCTGTGTATACTTTCTATCTTCTGTTGATGCTTTGTGCATCATTCAATATTTTGTCCAAAGAATCCTTCAGTATTTCAAGTTGAGGCTCTTCAGTTCTTTTAGCTTGAGAAATGCTTACTGTGTTCTTCACTTTTGTCTATCTAACTCCAGATTTTTCCCCATTTCATTATAATATTTAACTTTGTCTTCTTGAGATGTCTTTGGAAATTT
>NW_006420438.1:0-477 GCF_000296735.1 Chrysochloris asiatica | reverse complement strand
TCCTCTTCCACTCACCAGTAGACCAATATGGTCACCAGCAAGTTTATGTGATTGCTCATGTGTTCCCTTTGAGTTTCAGTTTTAGAGAGGGGTTTGTCCTGAAGGAACCTGATTGCTTGTCTGGAGAACAGCTTGCTTATTCTTGTAGTAGCCAGTCATACTGCCATTTTTTCCCACCCCCCTGATGATCTTTCTTTGAAGATGTATCTTCTATCACTCTAGCTGTTCCAGACTGGTCTGTTTGTCCTTTCTTGTGGAAATGTCCTACTTCAGAAGGTTCTGGATGGTACTCAGGATTCTACCTAAGGTCCTATACTCTGCAAAGACTCTGCAAAAGGCTTATTTCACTGGGCAAGTTCTAGAACCCCTTTTAGGCATTCCAATCAGTTATAGGCTGAAGACTGGCTTAAAAGTTTTCTGTTATCATGTTTCCTGACATTCCTTTCTATCCCACTCAAATGTCTAGTTTACAATAGT
>NW_006420437.1:1647-2876 GCF_000296735.1 Chrysochloris asiatica | reverse complement strand
TTTCGAACCGCTGACCTTAAGGTTCGCAGCCCGATTCGTAACCACTATGCTACCAATTTTTGCATGTATATGAGGATATTGAAAATATCATGGCTTTAGTCAGGTGTACCTTACTCCTCAAACTGACGTCTTTGCTCTTCAACACTTTAAAGAGGTCTTGTGCAGCACATTTGCATAAGGCAGTATGTCATTTAATTTCTTGGCTGCTGCTTCCATGAGTGTGCATGGTTGACCCAAGCAAAATGAAGTCATTGACAACTTCAATCTTTTCTCCATTTATCTTGATGTTATTTATTGGTCCAGTGATAAGGATTTTTGTTTTCTTTACTTTAAGCTGCAACCCATACCTAAAGCTGTGGTCTGATCTTCATCAATATTTTGCCCATAGAATCCTTCCATATTGCAACCCAGTGCTTGAATTTTTTTCTTCAGTTCTTTCAACTTGAGAAATTCTGAGTTATGTTCTTCTCTTTTGGTTTTCTAATGCCAGATCTTTGCATGTTTCTTTATTATACTTTGTCTTCTTAAATGACCCTTTGAAATTTTCTGTTCAGTTATTTTACTTGGTCATTTCTTTTTTGTTCTACCCTTATGTCCTTTTTTTTTTTTTTAAGCTTTTATTGTGAATTTTGTGGGTTTACATGGGAGGACATCAATTTTACATTTATCTTATTGTATTTCATTTTATTGCAATGATTACAATCCCCTCCATGCATCATCAAATAACCAAAAGGTACACCCAACAGGCCCACCCCCCAGCCATCAGCACAAAGCCCCTTTCCCTCCCTGAGTCCAGTGTCCCCAGCTGCTCCATCTGTCCATGACTTTGTCTCTGTCTCCATCCCTGGCACCGCTGCCTCTCTGGACAGGGTCTCGCTCTCCAGGGATGGTCCCAGCGACCTCTGCTCCTGGGCTGCAAAATCAATCACTCCCCTCCTTTTGTCAAAAAAAGTCTACCTCTACATTTCCAACCCTCACAATCAGTCCTCATGGCAATTATTCACCATTGTACCACAAGAGTCTTATCCCCATTTCCTGTAGCCAGCCCGGTCCAAACAGATTGGAAATCATTCATTGGAGGTTATACATACCCTTGCCCCATCTAGAACTAGACTCCCTCTTGAAAGCTTGTAAGCCAGTCACTTCTTGCCTTTATAGCCCCACCACCACCCCCATTTTGGGTTGTTGTTGTTGTTGTTAGGTGCCATTGAGTCAGTGCTGACACATAG
>NW_006420437.1:0-1007 GCF_000296735.1 Chrysochloris asiatica | reverse complement strand
TTTTGTTGAGAATTTTTGCATCAATGTTCATGAGGGATATTGGTTTATAATTGTCTTTCTTAGTGATGTCCTGCCCTGCTTTTGGTATGAGGGTTATGCTTGCTTCATAAAATGTATTGGGAAGTTTCCCATCCTCTTCTATCTTCTGGAATAATTTGAGTAGAATTGGTGACAGCTCTTCCCTGAATGTTTGGTAGAACTCACCAGTGAAGTCATCTGGGCCTGGAATTCTTTTGGTTGGGAGTTTTTTGATGACCTGGTCAACTTCTTCTTTTGTTTTGGGTCTGTTCAAGTTTTCTACTTCACTCTGTGTACGTTTTGATAGGTCGTGTTTTTCTAAAAATGTATCCATCACTTTTAGGTTTTCAAATTTGTTGGAGTACAACTCTTCATAGTATTCTGTTATTATCCTTTTGATTTTGTTTAGTTCCATTGTGACATCGCCCATGTGGTTTCTAATACGAGTTATTTGTGTCTTCTCCCTCTTTTCTTTTGTTAGGTTTGTCAATTTTATCAATCCTTTCAAAGAGCCAGCTTCTTGTCCTGTTGATTCTTTCAATAGTTTTTCTGTTTTCCATCTCATTTATTTCTGCTCTTATCTTTATTATTTCTTTTCTTTTGGTGACTGTAGGTTCCCGCTGTTGGTCTGTTTCTAATTGTTGGAGGTGCTGTGTTAATCTTGGTTCTTTCTTCTTTTTGGATGTGCACATTTATTTACTGCAATAAATTTTCCTCTTAGCACCACTTTCTCCATGTCCCAAAGATTTTGGTATGTTGTGTTTTCATTCTCGTTTGTTTCTAGGAACTTTGTGAATTCATGTTTAATTTCTTCTTTTACCCAGTCATTTTTCAGCAGGGTGTTATTTCTAGTTTTCATGTATTATACTTTGTTTCCTTGGTCTTCTTATTGTTGTTTCTAGTTTTACAGCATTGTGGTCTGAAAAGATGTTTTATAGTATTTTGATGTTTGTAAACTTATGGAGGCTTGCTTTGTGACCTGTTGAGGT
>NW_006420436.1:1697-2694 GCF_000296735.1 Chrysochloris asiatica | reverse complement strand
TATGTCCCACTCATCTATTTTGTCTACTTTTGCTTGTGTAGTTTTCAAAAAGTTTGGTAGTCTGTGTATTCGCTGAATTAGTACCCTCACATTTGTCCCTATTTTTTCATTGATGGCCTTCATAATTCTGGGATTCACATTTAGGTCTTTAATCCATTCTGTGTTGGTTTTGTAGAAGGCGTGAGGTAAAGGTCTTTCTTCAATATTTTTGCATATCGTTTTCCAGTTCTGCCAGCACCACTTTGTAGAGATGCTGAAGTTTCCTATATATTTTAGAAATGACTACCTTGTCTAATGTGTCATTTCAAAAGATTTTTTCCCATTCTGTGGGTTCCCTTTTTATTCTTCTGGGGAAGTCTTTTGTTGCACATAAGTTTTTAATTCTTAGTATGTCCCACTCATCTATTTTGTCTACTTTCGTTTGTGTGGTTTTCAAAATGTTTTGTAGTCTGTGTATTCCTTGAATTATTGCCCTCACATTTGTCCCAATTTTTTCATTGATGGCCTTCATAATTCTAGGATTCACATTTAGGTCTTTAATCCATGTTGAGTTGGCTTTTGTATAAGGTGTGAGGTGAAGGTATTGTTTCATTCTTTTGCATATCGCTTTCCAGTTCTGCCAGCACCATCTGTTGAAGAGACTATCACCACCACCATGTGATATATTTAGGTGTTTTGTCAAAACTCGGTTGGCTGTATGTAGATGGGTTAATTTCTGGATTCTTGATTCTGTTCCATTGATCTATGTATCTTTCATTGTACCAGTATCAGGCTGTTTTAAACACTGTAGCTGTGTAGTACATTTTGAAGTCGGGGAGTGAGAGGTCTCCAACCTTATTCTTTGTCTTAAGCAGTGCTTTGCTTATCCTGGGTCACTTTACTTTCCAAACAAAGTTTGTAACTGTTTTTCCATCTCTTTGAAGAATGTTGTTGAAATCTGGATTGGGATTGCATTATATGTATAAATTGCTTTGGGCAGTATTGACATTTTACAATG
>NW_006420436.1:0-407 GCF_000296735.1 Chrysochloris asiatica | reverse complement strand
CAATAAATTGTTCTCTCAGCATTGCTTTCGAAGTGTCCCCAAAATTTTTGTATGTTGTATTTTAATTCTCATTTCTTTCTAAGAACTTTCTGAATTCACGTTTAATTTCTTCTACTACCCAGTTGCTATTCTGCAGGGTGTTATTCACGTTCCATGTATTTGACTTGATTTCCTTGTTCTTCCTATTATTGATTTCTAATTTGATAGCATTGTGGCCTGAGAAGATGCTTTGTATTATTTTGATATTTGTAAATATATGGAGATTTGTTTTGTGGTCTGAAACATGGTCTATTCTGGAGAATGTTCCATGTGCACTGAAAAAGAATGTGTATTGTGCACTTGTTGTGTTGAATGCTCTGTACACATCTATGAGGTCCAGTTGACTGATTGTGTTGTTTAGTTCTTCT
>NW_006420435.1:2336-2839 GCF_000296735.1 Chrysochloris asiatica | reverse complement strand
TGAAAACTGAATAACACATGCTGAAAAGCCACTGGGTAGTAGAATAAATAAAACGTGAATTCACAAAGTTCCTAGAAACAAATGAGAACAAAAAAAAAACCCAAAACCCATCAAAGTCTTTGGGACACTGCAAAAACAGTGTTGAGAGGATAATTTATTGCAATAAATGCACACATCCAAAAGAAGAAAGAACCAAAATTAACACATTAACACAGCATCTACAACAGTTATAAACAGACCAACAGAGGGAACCTACAGTCACCAAAAGAAAAGAAATAATAAAGATTAGAGCAGAAATAAATGAGATAAAAACAGAAAAAAACTATAGAAAGAATCAACAGGACAAGATGCTGGCTCTTTGAAAGGATTAACAAAATTGACAGACCAGTGGCAAATCTAAAAAAAGACAAAAGGGAGGAGACACAAATAACACCCATTAGAAACCAGAAGGCAATGTCACAATGGAACCAAAGGATATCAAAAGAATAATAACAGAATACTAT
>NW_006420435.1:0-561 GCF_000296735.1 Chrysochloris asiatica | reverse complement strand
TGGTGTGATGCTACAGGATAATTCTCTGGACTGCAAGGTCATTTTTTAACCACAATATAGGCAATTCAAACCCACCAGCAGCTCTTCAGAAATCCTACATAGGGGTCAATATGGGTTGCAACCAACTCAACATGACTTAACAACAACAGTACATTAAAACATTCTATTATAGCATGTATCTTATTATTTGGCATTGCATATACTTCAACATTTATCTTTGTTTATTATAAAATAAATAATGAAGTAATGTATGATATATTTATAAAATAAGGAAATGACTGGAAATAACAGATCTTGTGAACATATTATTCCATTTCAATGGGATACAAAATGTAACTATATGTTATAAATGAAATAAACATAAAAAAATGCTTGAAGAAATTTAGTTGTTGTTTTTACTTTGATGATAACGATCTGGCTGTCCATTTCTGTTAAGATGAGAGCTTTGCAAACTTTGTGGGGAGGTTCTACCTGTCACATGGGGTACCCAAGATCAGAATCAACACAATGGCATCCAACAACAACATAAGTGAAAAAGAAACCAGTACAATAATTCAGCAC
>NW_006420434.1:2365-2977 GCF_000296735.1 Chrysochloris asiatica | reverse complement strand
ATCCTCTTATTTTCACACAATGGAATTCAATTATATATTAAAATCAGTAGCTTATGTAGAAAAGACAAAGATTCCTGAATGTGCTGTTCGTCAGTAAAATGTGCAAAATGTCCTTGGTTTGACTTATTGCAATTCTCTTATTTTGAAAAAGAGACTCTCCTAGAATTTGGTTTCTAAGTAATTACTCTTGAGGATTGTTCAACGAGACAAATGTGTCTAAAGGAGAGAAATTTCATGGATCCAAACTTGTATTTCACACTTAAGAACGTGTGTCTAAGGTTATCAGGATGTCTACGGATATGCAGAATGTCTTTCGTTTGACTTATTGGAATCCTATTAATTTTACAAAGGGTATCTCCTAGTGTTTGGTATATGAATAATGAGTATACAGGATAGTTGACAGAGACAAACGTGTCAACAGGACAGCAATTTCATGTAAAGAGATGTATCTGCAGTTCGCATGACACTGGTGAGAATCTTTGTCTAAGGATATCAGGATCTAGGAAACAATTTTGTTTCTTTCCTAGCAAGATGGAAAAAAGAATGTGTTAGAGTTTGTTCCATTCCAAAGGAGCTTTGAGAATTCTGTCTCTGGAACCTGGTGTTCACCCC
>NW_006420434.1:0-898 GCF_000296735.1 Chrysochloris asiatica | reverse complement strand
CTTATTGTAATTCTGTTATTTTATAAAAGAGACTCTCCTAGAATTTGGGTTCTAAGTAATAACTCTTGACGATTGTTCAATGAGACAAATGTGTCAAAACTCTTGGTTTGACTTATTGGAATTCTGTTATTTTATAAAAGAGACTCTCCTAGAATTTGGGTTCTAAGTAATAACTCTTGACGATTGTTCAATGAGACAAATGTGTCAAAACAACAGCAATTTCATGGATCCAAACTTGTATTCAATTCTTGAGAACGTGTGTCTAAGTATATCAGGATGTCTAAGGATATGCAGAATGTCTTTCGCTTGAGTTATTGGAATCCTATTAATTTGACAAAGGGTGTCTCCTAGTATTTGGTATCTGAATAAGAAGTAATTAGGATTGTTGAAAGAGACAAACGTGTCAACAGGGATAACAATTTCATGTAAAGAGAAGTATCCGCAGCTCATATGACACCCATGAGAACCTTTGTCTAAGGATATCAGGATCTTGGAAACAATTTTGTATCTTTCCTAGTAAGATAGAAAGTGGAACGTGTTATAGTTTGTCCCATTCCAAAGGAGCTTTGGAAATTCTTTCTCTGGAACATGGCGTTCACCCCCTTTTTAACGCAATACTGATTCAATCGGTTACAATTGTTGTATCTCTTTCAAAAAGTGTCTTCATAATCTTTTCATACAATGAGATCCTCTTATTTTCACACAGTGGAATTTAATTGTATATTGAAATCAGTAGCTTTTTAGAAAAGGCAAAGAATACTGACTGTGCGGTTCGTCCGTAAAATGTGCACAATATCCTTGGTTTGACTTATTGTAATTCAGTTATTTTGAAAAAGACACTCTCCTAGAATTTGGTATCTAAGTAATGACTCTTGAGGATTGTTCAACGAGACAAATG
>NW_006420433.1:2762-3397 GCF_000296735.1 Chrysochloris asiatica | reverse complement strand
GCACTTAACAACAACAACATGTATTCATTTTAAAGTATATTTGTAAATATTGAGAAAAAAAGAAATGATCTACTCCTAGGCCACTACACCCATTTTCCTAATCACTATTCATCTTGCAAACAGTGTCCTCCATCCTCCCAAATACACTCTCTGGTTTCTTTATAGTTGTGGAAATGTACTCAAAATAAAACTTCTTCAAAATTGCTTATTAGAAAGATGAATAAAAAATTAGTTACAGCAGTGAATTCTAGAAGTGAGACTTTCAGGGTAGAATTTGAAGTAGAAAAGGTAGGAAGTTTATGCTAGGCATACAAGAATAAATGTCTCATGTATTCTTTTCTTTCTTTCTTTTTTTAACTTTTTATTGTGAATTGAGTGAAGGTTTTTACCAAGAAGATCATCAGTTTTACATTCATTAAATCAAACATTGCATTTCATCTCAATGATTACCATCCCCTCCATGCAACACAGATACCCCACGTCCACCTTGTGAGTCCTATTTCCATTCCACCTCCTTCCCATCCCTTCTCAACTTTGTCTTTAGGTAAATCTTATGCTTTTGATCTTGCGTGTTTGACCGTTCCATGGTGAGCAAACCTTACTAGTGTTGTTGTCCCCGTTATATGCCTATGTAT
>NW_006420433.1:0-542 GCF_000296735.1 Chrysochloris asiatica | reverse complement strand
GATATGTTGTTGAATTCTATTGGCTAAGGTTTTGTTGAAAATGTTATATTTATGCTCATGAGGAATATTGGTCTGTTATTTTCTTGTTAAGTAATGTCTTTGCCTGGTTTTTGTAGGAGGTTTATGCTTGTTTCATAAAATGTGTTTGGGAATTTCCATCTTTTTCTACGTTCTGGAATTATTTGAGTAGAATTGGTGTCTGTTCTTCTCTCAGTGTTCAGTAGAATTCACCAGTAAAGCCATCCGCACCTGGACTTTTTTTGTTTGTTTGTTTGTAGTTTTAAAATTACCTGATTAATTTCTTCTTTTGTTATAAGTCTGTTCAAGTTTTCTACTTCACTCTGTTGGTTTAAGGAGGTCTTGCTTTTCTAAAAAAAAAATTTTTTCATTTCTTCTAGATTTTCAAATTTACTGGAGTACAATTCTTCATAGTATTCTCTTACTACACTTATCTTGCTATTTTTTCTGTTGTGATGTCACCCATATTATTTCTTATGTGTATTATTTGCATCTTTTCCTTCTTTTCTTTTGTTAGATTTGTC
>NW_006420432.1:2140-3075 GCF_000296735.1 Chrysochloris asiatica | reverse complement strand
ATAATAATCAAGCTCTCCAAAATCAAATACAAGGAGAGAATCCTAAAAGTGACCAGGGAGAAGAGAAGTGTTACTTACAAAAGCAAGCAAATCAGATTAACCTCTGACTTCTCAGCATAAACCATGCAGGCAAGAAGGCAATGGGGAGACATATACAAAACCCTAAAAAAAAAACCTGCCAACCAAGAATCAACTATCCAGCAAAACTATCAATCAAATAAATACAATAGTGCAATAAAAACATTTCAGGATAAACAGAAGCTAAGAGATTTTGTCAAAGTCAATCCAGTACTTCAAAACATCCTAAAGGGAGTTCTTTGGACTGAAAATGAACAAGAACAGAAAACAACCAGTGATTGACTGGTGTGGCAACACCACCTGAAACTCAGATGATGGATAGCAGAGTCAAGAACAGAGCAGAACTACAACAACAAATTCAAAGAAGCTTGGAGGTTAACCGAAGATCAAAATAATACAATGACAAAGAAGAGAAAAATGTAGGAACAGAGAGCCAAGTGGTGAGGAGGTCAGGTAGATTACAGGATAAGATAGATTATATTAAATGGAGAGAAAAGTTAATAGACTACAAGTAACCCCAAAGAAAGTTAATACTTCACAACTTACCATGAAAATGAACTTGCAAGCAGAACAAGAAAACATGAAAACTAAGAAAAAACTGACAAGGAATAGCCCAAAAAACACAAACTCAGCACAAGAAGGCATGCAGAACAAAGGAATGAACAGCACTACCCAAAAATTAACATAATGGCAGCAATGAATTCATACCTATCAATAATTACATTGAATGTCAATGGATTAAATGCACCAGTGAAGAGACAGAGAGTGGCAGAATGGATAAGAAAACAAGACCCTTCAATATGCTGCCTGCAAGATACACACCTTACACACAAAGACAAAAACAGACAAAAGGTTAA
>NW_006420432.1:0-590 GCF_000296735.1 Chrysochloris asiatica | reverse complement strand
AAAAATAATACAACATGACCAAGTGGGTTCCATAAAAGGGGTGCAAGGATGGTTCAACATTAGAAAAACTATCAATGTAATCCACCATATAAATAAGCAAAAGGAAAAGAACCACAGGATCATATCAAATGATGCAGAAAAGGCATCCATTCCTGATAAAAACACTCAAGGTAGGAATTGAAAGGAAATTCCTCAACATAATCAAGAGCATATATACAAAACTAACAGTCTACATCACTCTCAATGGAGAGAAACTGAAAGCTTTCCCTCTGTGAATGGGAACCAGACAAGGATGCCCTTTGTTACCACTCCTATTCAGTATTGTTTTGGAAGTCTTAGCCAGAGCTATATGGCAAGATAGGGAAATTAAAGGCATCCAAATTTGCAAAGAGGAACTAAAACTCTATTTGTAAATATCTATGTATAGATATGATGCTATACATAGAAAACCCCAAAGACTCAGTAAAAAAGCAACTAGACATCAATGAAACATTCACCAAAGTGGAAGGGTATAAGATCCACATACAAAAATCAGTTGGATTCCTCTATAGTAACAATGACAGCACTGAAAAGGACATTAGGAAAGCAAT